>NC_135268.1:39203568-39504697 GCF_051311805.1 Agelaius phoeniceus | reverse complement strand
ATAATTAATCCTTTATGTATGTATCTGTAGTATTAATGACAAATACAATATCTCAGTGAAACAATGGCTTTTTGAATTAAAAATTTATGGATGCATGTGAATCATCTTTCATGCAAAGGCTTCCATTGAGTGCTATGATCAACAGAATCCAGCTTTACAGAGTTAGACTCCTGCAGTAAATAGATCACTTTCTCCAATGTAGAATTTTGCCTGTAAGAAACTGTTAAGTTCAGAACATAACACTAAGGGATGACTTTCTATATTCTGGTATTTTTATACTATAGGACATATCATCTTATTACATGAAAATAAAATACACAAACTTAGATTTAAAGAAGATAGATCTGTAAATGGATCACACAATGAATTCAACAAATAACAGTCCAGTACAAATTGTTTCATGTTTGTTATACAGCCAAAATATGCTGGAAGTATGTACATTATTTTTGGCAAAGCTTGGATTCAGTTTGGAGCATGCTACTGGTTGCTTACTTTTCTCTTACCACAGTTCACATAACTACTGCATGCACTGAGTATAGTAGATAGCATAATGAACTGTAAACTGTATTGCTTGTACCCCTGCTAAAGAAAAAATAAAAAAGGATCTGGGAGCACTTGGAATGTGTAGGGTTTAAACTTGGTAATTTTTGTGCAGTGCTGGCCTTTGTGGTATTCTGGGACATGTTAGGATTCAATTAGCGGGAGTCTGCTTTGTTTTCATTTTTAGTATAATGTAGAAGCATGACACTATCTAAATAAAACTTTAGTATAAAAATAACCTCTTTCATAGTCAAATGTTATGAACATTGGAGAAGAGTAAACAAAAGGAAAGAAAGGAAAGGATACTGAATGTAGAGAACAACTTCAGAAAGCTCATTTCTATAGTATGGAAGCATTTTTGTTTCTATTCTGCATATTAGGTCACTTCTGAAATGTCTGCTCTTTTTCTCCAGATAGTAAAACTATTTGAAATACAGAAAGTACACTTTATTTCTATAGATGGCATTGTACATCAGAGCCCTGTTCAGACTGGGCTGAAAAATATTTCTGAAACAAAAAGAAAAAAAATAGATTTTTACTGGAGATGTCTTCTAACTATATAGAAAATAATTATTTTTAAGAGTTCTTTTAGATTTCCTTCTTGAAAAGCATATATTTATTTGTAGCCTGAAACATCATTTGAGTAGCAAATTCTTGGATAGGTTTTGAAATTCCACTTTTTTCATTTTTCATTTACTTCTGAGATTCAATGTGGTCTTTACTAGAAAAAATTGAGGCTTTTGAGAGTAGTCTCCAAAGCGTCTGTAAAAAAGTACTAGTATAGCTTTGTATCAGTTTGACCTACCACAGTTTTTAGTATCATTAGTTGGCAATGATTCTAAAGCAATCAGGTATAAATAAAAGGGCAAAAGGACAGGCTTCTCTGGCACTTCTTGTAGATTACATAGTTGTAAAGACATTCCGTTAAAGATTACTGATAATATGTAACAGACATCTAAAAATTCCTGCTTTGGTTAGCAAGAGAATTCAAGATGTTTGCTTACAAATAAACTCAATTAACTCAGAATATATTTTCAGTATGGACTAAACCCAGCTGTGTTTCTACTGTGCTAAAAGTGCCGAGTGGTCAGCTATCTTTACTTATAAAAACACCCATTTCCCAACAGTTACCACACTGTGGGGTGTAAGATAATGCCTTTTACCCTTTCATTATTTCAGATACCACTGTGTACTGACTTGGTAAATGCAAACCTTTAGTGTTCAGCTGAGCTGTCCAAATATTTAACTGATCAAAAAATCATCTCTGTTTTCTTAATTTAGTGGAGACTCTTAGTGGTATTTATGTGGTACTAATAAATGAGCACCTAGGAAATTTCTCCAAGAGCTTTGTGTTTGGAAAACCTGTCATCTTCAAAATGGGAAGAAAAATTACAAACTATAGAGCATAGCTGTCAGCATCAGTAAATGAACAACAAAATATGTAATAATATTGGGTCACTGACAACTTCTTGTCTAACTTAGGAGATGCAGACTTTAGAAGTCATTTAATCTAGCTAAACTTTAGCACTCTGTGAGTATTCAACAGCTATTTTATAAACCTTTTTAAAATAGTATTCTTGTAAAAGGCTACTTACGTGTAAATATTTTATGCAATAAAAAAAAAGTTTGATGTAAGAAGTGTAAGAAATTTCTTTATTTCTGGATGTGCTATATACAATTTATAAGAAAGATCTTTTACTTGAAATAGAACTTTTCTAGCAGTTTCTCTGAAACAAAATTAAGGAAAAGACATAAACCAAATATAAAGAATTATTCAAAAGTACAAATTAACATATGTACAATGTGACAATTCTTAAATGAGAAGCTAAAATGTTACTTTGCAGAACCACAATCACAGTGACTCACGTCTGTTGTAGCTCCTGGTTAGAAACGTCAATCTTGTGGTTATGGCAGGGAACTGTGACTCAGCAGATACACATTTACATACAACTGGCGCTACCAGTTTTCCTGTCTAATATCTAGAATGGAATTTAGGCTGGATTAACAAAATCAGGCAAACACAAGCACACTTGATGCTGCAGTGCTGAGCAGCTTTGTGCTTAACTCACTACATTGCCCCCAGTTTCTACACAGTGCACAGGATGCTTTGAGCAGAGAAGCACTTCTTGCTGGCCCAACCTGAAAATGAGAATGTGGTTTAATTCAAACCCTTATCCTATATTTAGATGTTTTTCTCATTGCTGCAGAGGATGCCTCCTATTCCAACTTTACAGTCCAAATTGTACTCTTCAGATAGTTGCCTGTATCCCTTCTTTCAAAAGCTGTGTACAAGTGGTGATAGTGATGCCCTCTCACTTCTGCTTTTATACAGTACCTTACTGGTTAAAGCACTGTCTTAAGATAACAAAGACCCAGATTCAATACGCTACTTTGACTGAGAAAACTAAAACAAAATTCCTTTAGCCTTTCAATCTTCCTCTTAATGACCAATATAAAGCTCAGGAAAAGATAAGTAGTTTCTACCTCACATGTTTTAACTATTCTGTTGGGGGAGGGAAAAAGACAAAAGTTAACTAGATCAGAGAATGTCACTAAGGGAAGCAGGCTTTCTAGCAGACCTTCTGAAGGTCTTCAGCTAAAGGCAACAAGATAAGTCTTTTTACTAAGACTTGATCCCTAATTCTGTTGTCTGTGGAAGAGATTTCTTTCCCTATTTCCATTAACTTGACCACTTTTGACAAGGAGGTCCACTGCCTGTAATAGGAGTGGAGAGTCTGCAGCAGTGCACAGTACAGGCTACTGGGTTTATCACAGTTTTGCAGTCACATGTGCCCCTACAGAATATGGCATATGAGTAGAAACCTCAGATAGAAACTGCATTTACATTACATCTTGAAAATAAGTGAGAATACATTATTCTTGATACATTCAAACTGTCTCCCTAGGGTGGAGTTACAATGCTTTACCAAATTGTTATGGATCCCTTGAGTTTATTCTGTAATACGTATGAGCTTCAATGAGAATCTTAAGGGTGGAAAGAAAGAAAATACTACAGACAGCAGTCTTATGGTAAAAAGATAAGAACATCAGCTTCTAACTCTTAAAATCTTTTTAACTTGGAAATATTTGGTACTTTATAGTAGACGTTTCTTAAAAGCTTGCAAAATATTTTTTAATGACAGTATTTTGATTCATGCTGTCTTTAGCATGGAACAGTATTTATATTGCTATTTTTTTTTTTCTCTTTCTCTACTAATATTTTTCAAAAAATGCTTACTTACTTTCTGCTGATAACTAATAATTTCCAGTCAAGCATAGCTTTGCTGCTGGGAACAGTGACAGATAAAGAGTGCTATCAATAATACTTCATTAACAGCATGGGAATAGTCTTAAGTGTCTTAACTCTTTCACCTAAAGAATTTTGACAAATCTTTATTGAATCTGAATTTTTCCATCAAAGACTCCATTTCAAAAGGTAGGTTTGAGTAATGAAGGACACACCACAGAATTGATTCATAAAACTGAAAGTTTATTATATCCATTGACACATCTGGGTGTTCTTTCCTGAGGACAATTTCTCTGACATTCTGCATTAAGCTGTCTGCCTCACTTCTTTCATTATGTCTTACTCAAATAACTGAATATGCTTAGACACCACAGGAGTCAGTGGGAATGGGATTGTGTTCTTTGAACTTCACAGAATTGCATCAGATTCTTTTAATACTGAGCTCATTGCTTTCATTGTTTATTGCATCCAACTTAAGTGCAAAGTGAAATGCAAAATAGAAGAATGTATATAATCAATTTATTTATTTTGAAACTTCAAAAGGTTGTTTTAGAGAAGAGGTAGCTGCAACACTGAGTTTATTGAACTTCTGTATTCTACTTCTCAATATTTTTTACATAACAACATCCTCTCTGAACTCCAACTTTATTAAATTTACCTATGCATATGGTGCAAAATGAGGGGGTTTTTTTTGCCAAGCAGGTAGTTTGTAGATTTTTATCTCCACTCAGCATTATTTCACACATGTATCTTTTTTAAAAAAACAAACCACCTTTGTCATGAGAACTATGCTGTAAATAACAGCGATAAACTTCTTGTTGTTTAACACATGATCTGTTAATGAGGATGTACAGGTCTATAAATGACACTCAGAGAGGACCTGCAACTTTATTTAAGTATTGAAGACACAGAAAAGCATAATAATCTTATCTAGTACTCTGCAGCTGTTACTGTATTAAAAGTTTCTTTGCTAGCCAGATCATTCAATCTGTTCTTACCTTGTTTGGGATGTTTCAGGCACACAATTTATAATTTGGAGAGGAGAAAAGGGTGTTTTTATTCCCACTTCTTTCTATATGTCTATCAAAGTAAGAATGCCACAAAAACATAGATGTTTTCTGCTGTTGCGAACGAACACTGCAGGGTTTAAAGATTCAAGAGAGCTCTCTTTTGTCCAACTGAATGCTGTTCCCATCTAATGTGCAGTTTATAAGATTACAGGAAACCACAAAGAACATATTTCTTCTTAAAAATCTACTAATTGGTAAAGTAATACTTTTATAATTTTGTAGCAGCACTTAAAGTTTTACAGAAACCTAAAACCCAAATAATATGAAACAAAATAATATCATGCAGTTTGTTGACTCTTCATAGCATTTATCATTTTCACATGCATTTGCTTTGCATTGCATTTGAAAACTGAACACCAAAAGTTCTTGTAAAGCTTGAGGGTTAATGGCATTAGTCTGCCCCTTGACTATAGGAAGCTGTCTATCTAGTTTAAACTGACAGATGTGCTTTTACAGCTGGAGCAATACAGAGATCTTTGAGTTTTGGCCTTCTGGGAGAAAGTAGTGGGTAAAATAGCAAGAAATGCCACTGAGCAATTTTTCCAGAAAAGATTGATCAAAGTTTGGAATGTATCTTAACCTGAGAAGCCCCAAGAATTCACAGAAGGTCTCTCTAAAACAACCTTTTTTGTTGACTGAAAACTCAGTTATACCAAAAAGAGTAATGGAACTGTATGATTATTGTATTGCATGAATTTATTCCAAACAAAATTTATTAGTTTGATGGCTTTAATGTATTTGAAAAACCCACTGAATAATTTCCTCACCATATAATTTTTTTCAATATTTTTTCTTAATTTCGAATTATTAAATACGGCAAAGCTTTTACATTAATTTTTTTCTGTTAATAGAAGAGTAAGTAATGTGTAAGTTTTGGTGTCAAAGCATGCATTTTTCTGTCCAAGTTTATTTCCACAAAAGAGAGAAATTACTTCTGCAAGGCTTTCTAATTTCATCTAAGAATCCTGAGATAAGTTCTATCTGATAATGGCTTGTATGAATTAAGTGACTCTTTAAATACCACATTTAAGATGCAACTTCCAACATTTGTCAAAAAGTTATACAACATATGTTGTATTGCAGCAGAAATGGTCTTGGTGACCCAGAAAATCTAATTCAGTCCTATCATATCCTAAATATGCATAAAACTGGCTCTGGCTTAAGAATTATTCATATAATGACTGAAATATTGTACGGTTTGTCTTCTCAGAAATAATTTTCAATATAGAATTTTTGCCTAACTAGGACTATTCTGAGAGAAGCAATAATTACAACATACTTGGAACTTAATGGATTTGAGAGTCATTTCCTCATTCTCTGTAGAAAGTGAAGAAAGTGGTACAAAAAGTGCTACTGTTGATCTCTAAGGGCTAGCACTGAATTCCCCTGAGATAATACATAGATAGCATCTAAAAGTTTGTTTGGAGTAGAATTGCACTGAGGTCACTGTTCAAGACAACAAACTGTCTGCTGCATTCTCTGACCCCGAAAGGTTAGAGTTTAGGAATTTCCTGGAGAGATTCTGTTTGGTCTAACATTTTTATGAAAGTATCAAGGGGATAGTTAAGAGCAATAGTGAGGTTATTTTCCCCAGAGCTGTAAAACTCTTTTATCTAGCCAAAAATACTTTCAGGGAGATGCCTGTTAGGTCTGTGTGAATGCAGAGGAGAAATCAGAACAAGGAAACTGTTTTTTGCAGGAGTCTAGGAAAACATCAATTTTTTAAAAAACTACTTTTGTGTTTACTTTGACTAAATATATTAACTGCATTTATTTAAGTAGCATAGCAGCCTAATGTTTATGTTTTGCAGCACATGAAAAGAAAGTTCTTTAACATTTATTCATATTTTTAACCTATTTTCATGTACAAAACTCATTAAAACATGGAAGAAAACAGATATATTCTTCATTGATGTAATGAATTTGCTAATGATGTAGCCTGAAAAAACAGCTGGACACAGCTGACTGGACCCTTGATGATACAACTTTATTCATGATAACTAAGAGGAAGTCAGAGGAAAGTTAACTTTGTCATAATTGTTTTTGTTCAGTTTTCTTCTACTTGATTTGTGGAATATTTCAATTCCAAACATGTACTGCACATGGTACCATGATATAAAAACATCTTAGTGAAGAAAGGAAATTAGTGTAGCTTTGTGCAATCCACAGCACTGGTAGTTTTACAGCAGAAAAACTGATTTTCAAGAGTACCCAAAAAGATACGTTTTCTGACAAACTCAGCATGTGTTCTTTATCAGTGTGTAACTTAGGGTGTCTGTAATAGCTCATTAGTACATCTCCAGGCAGAATGTCAGTGCAAATACTGACAGGTCAAGGCAGACAAGTCCTCCGACACAGGACAGTGCTGGAGTCAATACTGATATGGTGGATAGCAGTTGATAGTGTGACTGCTGGCAGCAGGGGACACCCAGCACTCTGGAGGCCAGCTCAGCCAGTTTCATATGGACACACCACAGGTGAGCTGGTATAAACAGGGATACAGCGTGGACTTTGAAAGAGCAAGATGGCTTTAGATCCTTTAATGGGCACAACTATTCAGGAGCATCCTGATCACAAAGTCAGAATAGGTGCAAAAACCATGGTGTCTATTACATTGACTGTGACTGTTAGTCACCAGTCACCTAACCTATCCCACTGCTACATTCTTCATCTCCACTCACTGAGGCACCTACAGCTTATATTCAGGTTTATATTCACATTTAACACTCACTTCTTGATTAACTTGCAGCAGGGTCTTGTTTTCATTGATAATTTTTTCTTTATTGCTAAGAGTCTGTTCAAGTTTCAACCATATCTAATTTTGTTCTTGCTCCCAAGTGTTACCCTCATTCCATCAACCTGTTTTCCGTTTTCCATCCCTATCTCCCACACTTCACTTTCCATCTAGGGCCTTACTGAAGGCTATTCTTAGCATTGCAATAATTTCTTCATCCTTACTGTTTCATATGGATTCTCACATTTTGCTTTTTTTCTGAGTCCTATAAATACAAACAAATAGCAGTAATAGGGTTATCCTCCATATAGGTTTAACACTGAATATTAATGGAATTGTCATTCATATAGGCTTATTATTTCATTGCTTTCTCCTGGGGGGTTTGTAGGTGGTCACTTTCAATAAAAAGTTTCTTTGGAGGAGGAGAACTGCTTTGTTTTTCAGTATCTTGGAGATATCTATAAGGTCTTCAGAACAGACACTATGTCTGCTTTCTGTGTGGTCAAAAAAATCACAATAACCTCCATTTTACAGCCATGAAAAGGGCAGCCCAGATTTCTTAGAACATTTCAGAAGGAACCTTTTGCTAGTTGGATCTAATTTTGGTTATCAGGACTAAAACCAAACCAAATGGTCCTTGTCCATCATGATTTTTCTCGCTCCCTGCAAGTTGAAGGATGGTTAGATCAAACACAACTGATTGATACAACCCACAGAAGTTGGTTCAGTTTAAGTCAATACTGAAGATTTAAGGTACATGTTACACAAAGAGAATCACTAAGCCTGAGCAACAGGTCCTTTCATGGCCATTTATTCCAAATAATACACTCATATCTTACTATCTTATTATAAATATAAAATATTTTTTGCTATTTCTAGGCTTCTTATATTAACAGTATAATACAGCTTTCAGCTGACCAGTTGTGAGATGCTTGTATAACTTCTAATAATGTGCTATTTACTGGCAAAGGCTAATAGTAAAATCTGGCACTTTGTGTACAACTTGGATCTTTATCTACAATAAGTCAACGTTTGAATTCTGTGTTTTCACTCAACTGCTAAACTAAAAAAGGTTTATTAAACTGCTTTATTAGTTTCATAAACCTTTTTTAAAACTTTTTTTGGTATAAACTTCTTTATAGGAGCAGCATGTATTCTGGCAAGGAGCTCACTGATTCAGAAATGAATCAAGAATTTGTAAAAATAAGATCTGATACTGAATTTCCAAAGTCAAATAATATTCAGTTTATTCAGGGTGCTGCTATAGCAATTCATAAGATCCAAAGAAAAAAATCTACTTGTACTTTGGAATCAACTTTTAGTAGTACTTCTTTTTCTCTCACCATTTTGTATCTATCAGCAAGGAGAATATTTATGCGAGCCACTTGCACTGATGAGCTCATTAGAGTAGAGTGAGGTAAGACTTTTAGCTTGCAGAAAAGAGAAAATACAGGACCTCCCTAAGTGTTCACTCGAAGGGTTTGGGAAGAGGAAGCTGCTTACTAAGAGGAAGTTGAAGGTAACCCTTAAAACTAGTAACAGGCAGGGTGAGAATTAGGACAGCCTTCTTACTTAGGACTGTTCAGGAATATTTCTTCTAGCCTCAATGACTCTTGAGAGCTAAATGAGATGTTACCATCTGCTAGCAACTGCCCAATGAAATCAGATATTTTCTGGAACTGGGATTAAGAATGGAGGTAATTGCCACTAATGTACCAAACCAAATATGGTAAGAATGGAGTGTTACAGAGTTCTCAGAGGAATTAATGAATATGAGTAATTGAATCATCAATTCTGAATTTTAAGAAAATCATGTTATTTGTACTCTTGAAGTGTTGCTTTTCTGTCTGGAATTGAGATTCCATTGTGCCATTAAATCAGTATTAACTCAATTTTGGTTTTTGGCTGATGCCTCTAAGATTGCATGTCTCTTAAAAGACATTTTTAAAGATGTTTTTCCTAACAGAAGGCATAACAACTAACTGGGAAATTTCAGGTTTTCCTAATGACCTTGCACTTGAATAGCTACTTTTATCCTCAGAGGATTCAGTGGCTCTTAAACTTAATAGCAGCAAAGTGCTTTAGGACAGGATGAAAAGAATCCTTCAGCAGTTGAGAATGCATGCTAGGAAAAGAGTTAAGTACTATTATTTCATAACCAGGCCAATTTCAACAATTCAGGAAGGCATTCTGTAAAGAATATGGAACAGAAAAGGAGACTGCTTTTTTTCCTAAAATCTGCCTGAGGAAGTATGAATTTTAGTTGTAGTTGTCAATATAACTTTTGTAACTGAGGTTTTGTCACTGATCCTTGCTTAGGTGAATTTTTATTGTAAACAAAATAAAACTGATCTGCTAAATTCAAAATCATCAACCTCAAAGATTTAGATGAAAATTTAAAATTTTGTCTTTCAAAAAATGTCATAGAGGATCTGATATATCTGAAATAAATCTGAGAGGATAAATCTGAAATAGGTATGAACATCATTCCCACTCTGTATATCCAATCAGAACAAGCTCTAAATTTCCAGTTAGAAGTATTATATGCACAGTTTATCTGAAATAAAAAGTTCCTTTTAAACCTGAAATTTAACCTCAAGCAGTACACACACAGATGAAAAGTCTTCACTTTTCTGATGCTGCTTAATAGCCATTTAATGGGCAATAAAGCTTGGTCCCTAAATGCACTGTACTGTGTAGTTTGTCCTTGAACTCTCAAGAGCTGCATTGGCCTCCAGCTGTTAGCAGTGCACCACACTAATATTAGCAAGAGGTATCATTAGTGCTACTAAATGTGAAAAGAGGAGTATTTAAGTTACCGTGATCTGGAACACAAATAAACTGTTACTTCATATCCTCTGTTCAACTACTCTCTATGGCTGTGTTTACATCTTCCTGCTGGGACATATTATGGCATGCACTACAGTCCAAATTAGACATGTGTTCAAGGAGTGTCATGGTTCTCATCCAAATCGGAAGTCTGTGAAGAATAAAAAACAGGTCATGAGGGGAAAAAAAAAAAAATCCATCTTCTTGGATGTTTCTTCAAACACCATGACTACAGTAACTGATAGATATCCCAGTTCCTAAATTCTCTTATCTTTTTATTTCTTTTTAACTTTGGTGCTTTTAGAAATAGCAATTCTACAACATTTAAATTGTTTTGTTGAGGAAAAAATATTTCTAATTTTAAAAATGACAGTAATTTTATTTTCACCAAAATGTAACTTTTTATATACCATAAATTCATTAATTAAGAAATACTTTTATCCTCTTCATTATTTATTAATCATTCTACTCATTATGTCATTACTTTTTAAAAATTTTACAGTATGAGCTTAATGCAGCAAGAGGAAAGACAGACTTTATTTTTGAACACTCCCTTGTTCCAAGAAACAATCCTGCACTCAGTATCTTTGTCTTCTTTGAGCTATGGTTAAGTGAAAGTTATGGTATGCTGCCTGATTTCACTGTTCCCACCTATATGGCATAACTCTGGAAACTTGGGAATGAAAGAAGACATGAATAAAAAGTCTTGCATTCCAGAGCAAGGGAGTATTCTCAAGAAGGGGGGGAGCAGTAGGGAGAGGGAAACTAGGGCTTTGTCTTCCTAAAGCATAACAGCATGTTTATAATAGAGGAAACACATACCCTTAAAAACTGACTTGATTGGAAGAAAATTACTTTTAGCCAGCTACTGAAATCCCTAAGCACATGCTGGTTTGTTTAATGGGAACCGATTTTGAAAGCATTTATGGAATGTATAGAGGGATCCTGTCTGAAAACATATACAAGGAAGGCATACCAGCTGCAGCTATTCCCTTCATCCTCACTGACATTAGCAATTTAAGATTTAGTCAAGCACAAAACACCCATGACCTTCTGAGCCATGCAGTCCCACAGAAAGCAGTCGACCTCTGCAGTTAGGCAAGCCATCATGAAGAAACATCACTGTACCACAGAAGACCTAAAATAAATCTGCAACAGTATTGAGAACTGTGGGACACTCAAATAAGAAAAGTCATAAATCTGTGTCCTCTCTTGTCTGTTGCAATACTCTGTTCTCAGGATCTTTATCCCTGTAAAGCTAGCCAGAAAACAAGACTGAAGAGAACTGTAACTCAGCATTTTTTGCTCCTATTGTTTTCCCTGAATTCAATTTTTCTAGCTTTAAAAGTCATCCAAAAGCAAATTTTGAATCATGTTTCTACCTGGTTTCTGCCTTAAAAAATAATCCATGGTTTACAGAGAAATCTCCATGCTATATGAATTCATTGTATGGTTGATCAGAAGCTTGTAGAAGTAGTTCCATTGCCACTCCAGCTCTCTAGGCTGCCCATTTTTTAAGTATCAGTTCATTATAGAGAAAGTGTACCTGGCTGGGTAAAGTATTTTTTTCCCCCAAAGTTAGTGAAGAATAAGTAGAAATATACATAAAAGAGGGGGGTTTAGTACTGAATTAAAGCTCCTTTTTAGTCTTTATCTTTGTTGTTGCTGATCAGAGCTTTTCCAGTGCTCTAGTTTACAGCATGACTCTCCAAGCAGAGGCATCGGCATGTAATGAGGGTAGAAGTGAACAGAGTAAGGGAGAAAATCAGCTGGTGGAGACAGAATGGATGTGGGAAATTCCTAAGTTAAATCAGTAATTTACAGTTCTAAAACCAACTCTAAACACATTATCGTGGGACATTTTACTGTCCCACAACTTGCTTAGTTATTTTCTCACAACAGAAGAAATTGAGAAGAACTCCCAAAGCAGATTTTTGCCTTTTAATTTTGAAAGGCAAAGCACTGTCTAGGAGGCAAGCATTCCTACAGGCTCCTCGGTCCCAGATAAATTACTTTCTCCCTCAGATACCCTAAGTAATATCACAACATGCCAAAATGTTCACTTAAGGTGTAAGGTACTCACCTATTCCAATAACAAGTTAAAAAAACCCCAAACTTTAGTATCAATGGAGTTATTATAAATATAAATATCCACCTAAACATCTGAATTCAAATTTGTAGGCAAAGATTGACTAATTGAAATTTAAAAATGTGTATTCTTTATAAAGCTTGTGGGTGAAAATAGTTTTATGATACTTGAAGCAAAAATTCTAGGTAAAATCCATCTTCATAATAAAAAGAAACTTTCTCCTGAAAAAAAAAAAGGATGGGAATTTGCCCGAATGGTTCTTGTGAGCCCTTAGCATATTTTTTCTCCTTCCATAGGGAAAGTAAAAGGAATGATGATTAATGTTACCAGCATTCTTAGCAGAATTGTAATATATATTTAGCCATTGAGTTCACATTTCTAAATAAAATATAACAAATGTGCTTCATTAGTGGTATACACAGCATTATAAGACCTTTGCAAGAATTATGAAACTTCAAAAAATGCCCAAGGCAGTCTGAACAAGGGAGATTTGGGGGTGATTTTTCACTCTTTTTAACAAGAAGTATTCTTAATTAATACATAATGAAAAGCTCTTTCTTCCCAGCATTATCAAATACATTTTTATTGATTGAAAGCTACAGTAATATGTTAATTCTTTTAGTGTCGTTAAATTCACATCCCTTGCACTACATTACACTTGCATTTATTATTTCCCTTTCTAAGACATGACTGAGAAATAAGAACTTTTAGCCTTTTGCTATTGGCTTGAATATGTATTTTACAGCTTTATAGCCTGAGAAAATTGTATTTCAGATGGAGAATGGGAAGAAAACCCCTTATCTTTAATACAAATACCATGCCCTCTCCTATCTTCTCTTTAGTAGACATGTTCTATGTTGAGAACTTCTGATACAAAGGTTTCTTCACGTTCCTAGTCATTCTCCTGGGCTGTGACTATGTGCTGTGATTTTATTATTTTTAATTTGAATGAGTGAGACTTTATTATAGCTAAGCAGCAGATCAGTCAGGCAGAGTGAAATTGATACATATTCTCTAACATGTTGCTAATAAGAAAACGATTTTTTGAGGTTGGCATATTGGAACAACAGTAATTTCCCTTGGCAAATCTCTTTGACTGAATGAAAAGCAACCTTACTGTAGGTATTGCATCCGAAATGATTTCAGGTCATCCCTCAGTCATATGGTTAGGTCAATCTAAAGCTAAGACTTTGTAAGTGCAGGCAAAGCCCACCTCCAAGGAGGATTGGCAGAGATTAGAGTTATCTAACTCAAAGTACATGAAATAATAAAATGCTCTGTTGAATAGTTTTGGTCTGATAGCTGGCATTATTGAGTAGAAGCTTTCACTGAATCTTCCATGCTTATCTTACTAATCATCCCTCTTTCCTGAAAGATTAGCTACTTCAGACCACATACAGTGTGAACAACATTTGGTACCAATGTAAGAAACCAATCTAACATAAAACCCCTGAAGGCAAAAATAAAAGTGAAAAAAAGCTGAAACTTTTAGAGAATATGGAGAATATTCAAAAATTATTTTTCATGGTATCTGACTAAGCTGAGTAATTTAAGGTGTTTATCCAACTTACTGAAAACTGTTAGGCAGCAAGGATGGAATCAATGGACCTTAGAAGCTCACCAGGTTCAACCATTCTTCACAAACAGGGTCAGCTAATCCTATGTAATTCCTGGAAGGTGCTTGTCTGGCCTTAAACATGCCCAGACAGACACACCATATATCTTCACATTCCAACCTGTTTCAGTCTTTAATTATGACCTATCGTTGGATTCTTCTAATTACAAATGAAAATCCCTTGTTCCTTCCTTCTTCTCTGCCTATACAGAGAATATATTACTCCTTTCCTCTTTTATGTATCTGAACTGTTTTCATGCCCACCATTTTTTCCTCCTCAGCCTAAACAATCACATTTTTGCAGTTTTTTTCTTTGAAGTCATATTTCCAAACCTGCTGCACCAAGAGTTATGTACAGAAATCTGCCCTATGCAGTACTCCCCATAAGGCAGGAAAGCCATCACATTTTAAAACAGGTACCACAACAGATGAAAATGAGGAAGAATTTAAGCTTTTTCTAGATGAAGCTACTAGACACTATCCTTATAAAGTGCTAGTTCTGTTATGATAGGAGGGTAGGAAAAATGGAGAGAAGTACCCATTTTTACATTAAAACCTTTTCAGGTTTTAGTCCATTTCATGAATGGGTTTTAGTCGATTTCATGAATTCATTAGGAATTGCATGTGCTGCTCAGATAGAAGACAGAAAACATTTATAATGGGGCTCTAAAGAAAGCTGAAGGAGTCTGAGTGGCCCCAGGAAAGCTGCTTTTGACCTACAACAGAGGCTGAACAATTTTATTACCCTTTGAATTATAGATTGACTAGAAGAACATAAAGAGCAGATACATTTGCTGGTTGCTTTAAAGAAACATGAAAAATATTTCTGTTGTATGGGCCCAGAAACATTCATGAAGCAATCGAAAACTTTTGTGACTGATTAGAATTAAGAAGAGAGATGTACTGGAGAGCTATGCTGTCAAATGTTTTTCACCACTTGGCGTGTCAGCAACAGGATTTGGGCAGGTGCTATGAGAAAAACAAAGTATGTGTTTATGCACATTCAACACCTTTCTGCAGGCACTCTTGCCTCACACTGTCACACTGGGCTGCTTTCAGCACGTGATGTGCTTCACAGGGATAAAAATAGCACAGATACAGGATTTTGCAGAACACAGCAGTGTTTGACTGGGAAAACTGAATAGTTTTGGAAAGAGCTGTGATACCTGGGCTAATGCTCAGAAAAGGGGAGGAGGTGAATATCAGTCCTCAACAACAGACAGAGCTCTTTTCCTGCATGTGCCAGTGGGTAAATTACTGTATGGTGAATGCTATTGCCAGTATGTCTGCTTCAACAAACAAGAAACAGATTTAAAAAATACTTAAACAGCAAATACCCATACAGATGTTGATTTTTTAGGTGCTCAGCAGTAGCTGAAGCTGCAGTTCTAAGATTTTATAATAGTGTATTTCAGAGTTTTTCTAGAGATCTCAAGGAAGATTTGCTTTTTTCTAACTAAAATTTAGATAAAACTCATGTTTCCCAAAAGTAATTGGCAAATATTTATGTGAGATTTTGCTTGTTATTTTATAACCCAGAATTTGGTTGGCTTTTGGTTTTATTGTTTTGGGGGTGTATTTGAGTTGTTTTTTGTTTGGGTTGGGTTGCTGTTTTATTTTTTTTGGGGGGGGGGGTTGGTTGGTTTTGCTTGTTTGTTTGTTTGGCTTTTGCTTTTTTTTTTTTTTTTTGTTTGATTAGTTTTTGGGGGGTGTTGGGGTTTTTTGAGGGGAGCTGATTTTTTGGTTTTGGGTGGTTTTTTGGTGATGGTGCTGTTGCTATTTTGTTTTAATTCTGTAGCAGGATAATTTATAAACTGAGGGAAGTAGCTGGTGATTTAACACTCACTCAATGAAATTAAGGAAAATAAAGAGATATCCAAACCTAGACACGTACCAATTTACTTACTAAGAAACTTTTCCAAATCAGAAGTGATATTCAGCTCCATTGCAGAACCTGAAACCACAGAGATATTAAGAAAAGCTATTGGTACAAGTAACTGTCAGCATACTCTCCCTTTTGGAATCTAATATTACTTCTATAGTGCTAACAGATATATAATAATACAAAGTCACTACTTCAAGAAAGAAAGACCTGAAAAATAGAAGTCCTACAAAAGTCCTTTCTCAAATGGAGGGACAATTTTTATTATGTGATTTATCAAAAGATCTCAGGAACATGTTGAAATATGTGTCTAACCCTATGCAAGAAGATTATTATGGACTGAATAAGCATGCACATAGAGATCTAAAATAAAGAATGACACTAAAGAAACTACTGCTTGTTGCCATCCATGCTGAAGCAAAAGAATCCAATTAATTAAAAAGCAATGATGGATGTTTTTATTGATGCCTATATGAATATGAATTTAACCTTTTTGTAGACTGGTCTTAATTCCTTGGTATAACTTGATTAGAATTAATTTTAAAAAAGCAAAGTCATGATGATTTTAGTGGCAAGAACAATTTTGAGTGGTTTTTTACTTAAATAAAGTTTGGACCTATCTTCAGAAAAATATGATTACATATGTCTTTATCATCTCCTCACTCTCCAGCAGATAAAGACAAACAAATGTTTCTCATTAGAAACTAATCTGCAATTACTCTGGTCAGATAAGGAAACAGATAAAGAAAAGTATCAATGTTTGTATCTTGGATTTGTAAAAGATTAAGAGAAAAATACCAACTTCTTATATTCATTACTTAGAGACACATAACAGTATAAGGTCACTACTCTAAGAAAGATACCTCAAAATATTTAGATCTTACTGATGGATTTAGGTCAGCTCTTTTTTTGTCTTGACTCTTTGGAATGCTCCCAGTTTCCTTACTGATTGCACAAAATCTTGTGTTCAAGTTACTCAGGAACTTAAAATTTAAGTCCATGTGAAGTATCCCAAGAGCATGAAACCAAGGCTGAAAGTGTTTACATGGAAGAATGAAGGTTTTGCACTCTGCATATTTTTTTTCCAGTTAATGAAGTGTAGAAAATCACCATTAGATTATGGACAATTGTTCCAAGGAAAAAACTTAGCAAAGCATTTGGAAAAACCTAAGTAAGAAAACCATAAATAACATGTTCTGTAATAATCCTGCTGAAGTGTCACATAAAAATATATAGCTGATTTGCAGAAGACCACTGTAAGAGGTACTGATCAAGCTATTAATTTTTCTGTGTCACAAGTCTCATGTTAACTTAGAAAGAGGAAAAGCTGTGCAGAAACTCTTTAGCTACCCAAAACTGAGAAGTTAATTAACATGTCTGGGACAAGGACAGTGACTGCTTCTTTCATGACTTGGTCTCATGTCTCCAATTTGAACCACGTTGATTCACACAGACTTAGCCTGAAGGTTTATGTAAGATTTACTGGGCTTTATTCCAAAACTGATGAAACACAATTCTGTCACCCTCTTGTAAGTCATCTAACTACAAGTCCAAGTTGACTTTTTCTATCTTTAATATGTACTAATCACTTACAATTTTTTTCCTGTGGTAGAGGAAGGATGATGTAATAAAGAAGCATTGCTAAGTACATTATTTAACCTAGAAAAGCTGGCAATCAAGCTTCTGAAGGCTTGTAGTTTTGTGCTAGAAATGTTCAAGTTTCAGTGTTGGACAACCATATTCAGCAACAAGCTAGACTCCAGTCCAGCCTAGTTCCTAGGTATGACTGCAATTTACTAGAACATATCTAGTGAAGCAAATAATACTAGATAACTGACAAAGTTATGTATGTGCTTACATGTCCTCATGAAGCAAAATTGAGTGGAATAATGCTTGTGGCTTCCTGGGGGATACAGTTACTCTCATAAAGAAAAGAAATGCATTATAGAGAAGTTCTAATATAGCATGGGAAGAGTTCTTACCCCATAAGAGAAATTGGACCTTTTATTTTAACTAAGTGCAAATCTTTAAAACTGCTATTGAAAAAATGAAATTGTCAGTAAAGAAATAGCTCACCTCAGCAAGGAGAAGAGTGTCCTTTGCCCAGTTTTGAGGGAGATGAATGTTGTGAAGAACTTCATAAGTATTTGGGGTCTGCCTCACAAAGCCATTTCCATAACGTGAGAAATGGAGGACACAGGGAAACCACATAAGCAATAATATGAGGTATTTAATCCCAGTGGAGTCTGTGTGGCCTCAGTAAACAAAGGCCTCATTTCTCCCAAAACCTTAGCAGTCTGTAAGAGGGTGACTCTAGTAAAAATGGCTACCCTCATACATATGTAAACATTCTACTTTTTCTTTTTCACTGTTGTATAGTAGATCTATATTAGAGCTGTAACCTTTATCATAAGTTTGAAATAAACAAAATAAATAAATCATCATTACTATCATAACAAAATTAATAAAAAAGTCATAAAACAATCAAAGCCATTTTTAAAGGGTAATATCTTAATCCTCTTTCTCCTCATTATTTTGGCATAAATTTTTCTGTTAGGAAATTTGCCAGCACCATAAAACGATATAAGAAGTCCTCATGTTACTTCATGTTAATAAAAAGAAAATAGTAGCTTTGATGATCTGTATTATTCAAACTTGTTTCAATGCAAAGTCATTACTTTCATTCCATCCTGGAAGGAATTTAGAACCAGCTGTCTTTAATCTGCTCTGCTGTTCTAGTCAATCACAGCTCTCCTGAGCAGCAGGGAAAGGAGGATTCAGGTGTTGACACTTGCTTCTGATTGCTGTGTGCTGATGAAGCACAGCTGCCCAGATGAGGAGAGAGTGCTTCTCCAAGCCTGAGCTTTTCATTTTGGCATCATCTCCGCTGGTTAGTTTCTTGATTAATTCAAAAAAGGTTTTGTCATGTTTTTGATTGTTTCTGGTAGTCTATACCTATGTAAAGATAGATTAATATCCACCTAAGGCTAGGTTAAATGATCACTTCTTTATATAAAATCTTGTTTTTGTTTGAGCTCAAGCATGGTAGTCACATTGGTGTATTTATATTTCCTGAAAACCAGCCTAATTTAGCAGGGCCTTTTGTCCCTGTGTTTAGCTAAAATTCACTTCCTTTTATATTACAGTGCTATGTAGCATAGAAGCTGTAGGAAGTAAGTAGAAGTGAAGCAAAGAATTTTAATAGCTATTTCTCTTTAAATGGGTTTCAGTACTGGCATTCTCATGTCTCTATAGAAGTAAAGGAATTGTAATGACAGAATCTCCTTTATTGTAATGGTTTAATATTTCAATACTCTAGCAAAAGAGTGAGATTAAAAGGCAACAAGTCAAAACTCTCCAGGAGAGAAATTATGGTGCCAGAAATGGTTGACATTTGTGCTAATTTTAAATTAAAATATGGCCAGAAAACATGGACTAAACTCTGGAGACAAAAAAAAAAAAGTTTGGGCAGTATTTTCTTTTTTGCAAAAGGAACATGATTTGGTCCCTGGAAGAATATCAAATTGTACTTAATTTATATTAGACTGTTCTAAACCAGATGACTTAGTCATTAAATAATATTACTTAATGTTGTAAACTAATGTGGATAATATTTTTTATGCCAAAATTTCTGCTGGAATGAGTGGGAAAGGAGTTTAGAAAAGCTTACAAGGAATTAGTCCACAGGTTGTTAATGAACCACTTCCTCACACACACCCCTGCATTTAGCACCTGATTTTTATTATCCTCTTTGGTAAAGCTCTTATTTGACTAGGAGTAAATCTTATGATGTACAATACTTTATTGAATACTTGTTTTCTTATTTATGTGCTTTGTTGACTTCATAGAACCTTTAGGTGGGGAAGTCAGGGAACATAATGAAATAGAAAAATCAAGGAAAAATAGCATTAAGATCACAAACAAGAAACATGTTTATGTTAAAAAGAAATATAATTCAGTATTTCTGAAGACATAAGGTTCAGTGATATTAAATAGATCAACAGGAGTAACTATGTTGTTATTTATATACTACAAGTTGCAAGAAAAATCAGTACAGCTCTGTTGTTATGACAAGTGCTCTGTTTTAATGTCTGCCCTATGTTTTCTCTTCCTAACCACCAAAATCACTCAAGCTTATTACCTTGCCTAGCTTCTTAGCCAGACAGTCATTACTGAAAGTGCTTCACCTCAGTGGATGAGTCCTCCTATTTTCTCATATCTAACCCTACATAATTTACTGATGGAGGTTGTTCTTACAGAAATAGGATTTTACAAATGGAACCCAGTTTTAAATAGGTGCCATACAGAGACTGTGAAAGGAATTTTTTTACTTGCCTTTTGATGGATTTTTAATTGGTGAATATATTTCTGGAATTAGGAGGGAGATAGAATAAGATCAGGCTAATTTCTGGAACAGTGAAAAGTTATGATAATCCTTTGGGATTTGGTGACAGTCAAAAGGCAGGTAATCATACTACTTTGATACACTTTTTCTTTAAAAAAAAAATCAATAGGCATAGCAGATGTTTTCTAATGCAACTTGAGTGCCCCAATTAGTTGTAGGTAATGGGTTGCTTTTTTTAAAGTGAGGAGTTGGATGGGTAAATGAAAGAAACTATACCTCAGCTGACAAACTGTAACTGAAGGAAAATGAATGGAGTAAGTGAAGAGAAAAAAATTAAATGAAATGAGATCTTCCTGTGAAAAGTGTTCTTTTTTTCTTCTCAGAGTGGAAAAATGGTCATTAGAAAGGTGTTTATCTTGTTTGAGATTGTAGCATTGATAATTAGTGGTGATTCTAAAGTGTCTAATTTTGTATTAAGGAAAAGACATGGTTTCTGTTGCCTAAACCTTGAGAATAAGGAAATTATGTGTTTCTCACCTCCTAAATAAGTTTTCCATTCAGTAGATTTAAAATATATTTTTAAATTCTGTTCCCTGTTTTTGATCCAATAAACCTTTAGCTGCTGTTTCAGGAGCTCTTTCAGCTCTAGAAAAACAGTTAAAAATATAGTCTGACTTTGGTTATTTATTAGTCTCCTGAGGGGAAGGACAAATCTTGTGACTTTTGCATCTCAGGTACATGACCACAACTCTACGTATATTGATGTGCTTAATATGGCTGGAGCACACCTAAATGTTTGTTTACTTCCAGTCTTCCAACAGCCTGAATCACATACCAAACATTAAAACAGCAGGGAAAAAAGAAAAAAAAAAAAAAAAAAGGAAAATTTTTACCCTAGCTCACTCTTTTTATTTTGAGCAAAGTGCCACTGAATCATGGGCAGTGGTCCTGTGACTTCATTCTCTGTATCCCTCTCAATATAGAGCACTGGATGTTGACATGTCTCTTCATTCCTTTAAGGTGTTTCTTAAAGAAACTGAATTGAAGGAGAAATTAATAAGAGATAATGCAACTTAAAGGGTGAAAATCATCATTCCAAAAGGAACCATCCCATTTCTCACTCTAACATCTATTGAAAGATAACAGGGATATATATCCATGTTATTAGTTGGAGAAAAGTGAAGTAATTAGAGCTTCTGTGCCTTTCTTCTGGTGGAAGTGTGGGCTTCTAGTTGCCCCTTAAAACATTTTTTTGTTGTTGTTTTAGGCTCTGAATACATAAACTAAGAGAAGGTATGGAACTCAGTGGCAACAAGAATTGGGCATACCCAAACAAACTGCCAGTCTAATTAGCATTTTTCTCCTCTTTCCACGTCATGTTTTAAGTATTTATTTATGCACATATTACAGAAAACAGTTAAACACTGAATTCATCTAAAGGAAAAATCACTCAAGCAAATTAGAGATTGACAATGGATGTATTTTCCTTTTCATCTACTGTGTAATATTTTTAACTTAAAAAAAAAATCTGAATTTAATATTTAGGCTGACTCATACCAGCTAAGTTCCTGAAATAGCAAAGCAGCATTATTATCTACAATTCTAAAACTAAGTTGGCATGCCATTCATCAGGCATTATTTAAAAGGCTTAAGCAGACTTCCCAGGGAGGCTCATTTCCATCCAAATCAAACCTATAGCGAGTGTAACCTCACCTTATTTGTAATGCCTGGTGGGACACGCAGGGCTCCTGTTGTTTATGAAGTATTGCAGTGTAAGTAATTTGCCTGCGTAAGAGATCTATAGCTTGAAGGTCAAAGGTCCTGATGGCCTGTGACCCAGAAACAAGAAATGTTTAGCCTTTCTGCGTACATAAAGTTTGGCCACTTCAAAACCTTTTGAATGTGCCTGTGCTGTGCCGTGCCCCTGCAGCTTTATGTGACTTTTCTCTCAACAGTATTTGTTTCAAAAATTCCTTTAAAAATAGTACCTTGCAGGAACTGCTTGGCCTCCCAGAGGGTGAATAAAAAATACATTCACTGCCACATTTGAGCTCTTGGGAGTGAATGATATACTTCCCTAAATATTTGTTGCCTTATGTTACTGTGAAAACAGTAGCTTAAATTGAGATTTCAAAGACAGTATTTATCTCCATGGTTTTAATTACCTGTGCGGCTTTGGTATGGTAGTTAGCCTTGCTGGTTTTTTCGTCTCCTGTAAAATCTCAGTTTACAATAATGCTTTATGTATAAATAGCATGTTACCTACAAAAATAACTTAGTTTGGTCAATTTCAGGTATCTCTGAGATGAAGAAAGGATTTTTCCAAATGGTCTGGAATTTATCCCTGCAGCTGCCGGATCAGGCAAGCAAGGGAAGTTAATCCAAAAATATGATAAAAATTTGGACAAAACCAGGGATTTTACTGCAGCCTCTTTCCCAGTCTTGAGTATGATCTCAGCAACATTTTAACTCTTTTTATTTAAAATTAGATAACCATGGTGTGATGATCTCTCAAGGTTCTTGACAATGAGAGCCCTTCCTTGGGCTGAGTGTTTTCAAACCATTCCTTTTTTTGCTAGAGTACAGTTATGCCACTAGGAGGCCTGTTAGAAATAGCCTAAATCCATTTTGGGTAAAATAGTTCTGAAATGGTCAAACAAATATCCATAGGTCTCCAATGAGTAGATCTTTTCACTAATGAATGGAGGCTGGTAACAAAATAGGGCTTTAAAAGGGAAACCTGATTAATCTGTAGAGCAGGAAATTGTGGGTTAATAGCAAGAGCGAGGCTCTTTATTCAACAATTGTTCAGGATACAAATTATTTTCAGTGCTGAGTAGAAAAGTTCTCCCTGACATTAGCCCAGCAAAGAGCTCCTACGCAGCTGTGCTGGTCTCTCCAGCTGCGTACAAGTGAAACAACAGGATGTGCAGTAGGCAGGAGATGGTGGAATGCAATCAGGATAAGAGTTTACACATGAGAGCTTGTAGCAATTCTAGATTAAGTCACTCAGACTTGGTGTTAAATGGGTATTTTGCTGGGATAAAGTGTCTGTATTCCTCCAGTTACATGCTTATTTAGCTGATTTAAGGTATAAGCCAATTAAATTACTCATTTGACTTAAGATTTTATGTAGGTTTAATCTCTGAGCTACTGCCTTCTCAAATTTTCTCAAGGTTCCTTTTTTTACCACAACCTTTTCTTATGGAAATAGTCACTAGAGAAAAACATATTTTGACTATTTAAGCTTTTAAATTTTCTTCTCAACATTTGGGGCAAGAGTAGAGAGAAAAATCATCATTATTAAATTTGACTGTAAACAATTAGCAGTAGAATATGTAAAGCAAATATGTTGAATTCTTGACTGCATCTTGTTATAAATTAGTTATTAATGGTTCACCTCCTTTTTGCTCCAGTTACCTCAAGCAAACATTAGAAAAAATATTCCAGTTAATTTCATTATTCTAATTATTTTTTTGTGTAAAGCCCTGTGATTGGACAGATGTTTATGAAGTTAAACAACTAATTCAAATGGTGGGGTTGAATGTATTTTTTCATGGTGTTTTAAAAGTTCTCTGTCCCCTTGAAGCTTTTTTTATGTCTGAGCTGGTTAAAGGTAGGCTGACAACAGAAAACTGGATGGACAGACAAACTAAGATACAGTTCTGTATGCAGTTTATAAATTATTCACATTGCTATTTCATTTGTTTTCAAGATATATTTAAGATATTTTGCTGAAAATAGGAACATAACATGCTTTTCTAACTCCATCTTTTTTGCATAGCATACCACATTTTGGCAGTGGATACTAGTGTAGCCTAACATAGAAAATGTAAGTTACTTAGGATAAGCAGGTTTATTGTAATTCTGAGACAGACATGGCATTTCTGCCTTTACTGATTGTCACAGCTTAACTTTAATTTTTATAGCTGACAATGTTTTATCTCTTTTGTGCATGGATCTCAGTCCCTCATAGATTATAGGCAACTATTAATTTTCTTTGAAGGGATGGGGACTTACAGGTCAGTGCTGACTTTAAATTACCATTTATTTTTAAAGAAACTCAAGTAGTCAGCAGACCACATGGGCTGCTTTTCACTTTGGAAGATACCCATAATTGTAATGCTATTTGTCATTATAAGACTAGGAATATGACCTAAGTTCCCAAGCCCACATAGCAAATAAACACTCCATGTCTCTTGGGAGCAGTACTACCACTCCACTACTAACTTTGGCTCATTATACTGAGTTTGCTGAACATTTAGCCCTTTCAATGTACTGTGTATGTGATATATGAGAATGAGTGAGTGGGTGTTGCTTGCAAATGTCCTCTGTTCATCCATAATATAAACAGGCCATCCTTACTGGTCCCTAGGTAACCAGTTTCTGGCTCAGTGTTTAAGCTGCAGTCTCCTGGAAAGATTGTGTGTTGGACCTGGTTCTGTTTGTATTAGAAAATTATCTAGGTTTGTAGAAATTCTAATGATTTACTGTACATGAGTCTAGCATATATAACTTAATTTGAATGCCCTGATAACTCCTTTAGCCTATATATCATTGATGCTTAGGCAATAAATCATTCAAATCCTTGGGTTTGACCCCTAAAACATCTTTTCTTTGTCTTTTGGGGCTACAGCCAGTAAACTGAAGTTCATTAACTCATGGCCTAACAGTGTGGTACTTTGTTGCTTTTCCCTGAATGCCTTCTCCTTAATGTTGTTACCATCACTCTTAAAAATATTTATTGATGATTCATATAGAGTAAATAGACTCACTATAATGATTTGAAAAATGTTTCTTCCCATTTTAAATTCTTATCTGAGACTCCTAGCATTAGAAACCAGAAAATGAGAAGGGTGTGTGGGAGAGTCTGTGCTTCACCAACTGTAATTTTGTCATTATGCTTACTTGTATTGCACTTACCACCTCTTGCACTGAGGTTGTGATTTGTTTCTAGCTGTTCTGCTTTGTATCCAAATGATAAATTATCAATCTTAGCATAATGGAGCTTTCATCTTACACTTTCTTTTCCATTAGAACTTGAAAAAAAAATGGTCAGGCACTCGGTATAAACTAATTCCTATTTGGTTGGGATTTTTTGGTTTGGGTTTTATTTGGCATTTGCAGAAAGAGGACTTTCAAGGTGGATTTTAGGACTTCCCTCTTACACTAAGTTCTCAAGGTGTCTCCATCTTTGAAGTCTCTCTAGCTGATGTGTGTGATGTGTTCCAGCACGTATTACTGCCTGCAGAGTTGTGGCAGGCAACTTCAGAGTCTCAGAGTCTTGTCCACTCTTGTAGTCAGTCCTCTCTTCTACTCTGTTTGCTGCAGACCATGCACTATCCAGCTCTTGTAATGTTTATCAAACAAAAGCATTCTTTTCACCACAGACTCAGCCATGACAGTTGCTTTCCTCTCCTATGATTTCTGCATTGTCTTTTGTATTAGAGCTGTGCTTCACCCATTACAAACCAGTACCATAATTTCCTATCCTGCTCTAGCACAGATAAATCTCTAAGTAGATGTTATCTTGAATATAATTTTGTAATGTTTCCTCATTTTTAGTAGGAGTGAACACCTCCTGTTTCTCTGCACCCCAGTCACCACTTGAGCACCATGTTGCACCAGCAATCATGTTTCTGTAATTCAGGCATTCCTCTGGAACAACACTTAAGGTGTGCAAGCAGAATGCAATACACAGTAATATGGGAATTGGTTCTGAGATGAATTTTTGGAAGACCACACTACTTGAGCATTTTCATTCTATAGCAGCTGTTAGTTGCTCTTAAATGGTTATATTAGAATAAATGAGTGGAAAAAAACTTCATGAATTTCAGCCATGACCACAGATATAATTTGTATCATAAAACATTTTACATAGTGGTCAATGTGGCATAATATATGGTTCAACATATGTTGACATGTATTAGCAAATTATGTCAGAGTATTCCAAAAAGCTAATAGAGCCTCTTGACTCCTTAATTATATTTCACTTCTATAAAGGTCACAGTTTTAGTATTCATTTCAGAAGTCTTCTTGTTAGGTGATACCTCAGAGGCACTTCAAATACAAACCAAGAAGTAAAAAAATTGCAAAAATGAGGCTTATGTCCTGCTTTTTTGGCTACTATTCACTTGGACAAATTAGCTTGTGAGTTCACCATTGCATATGGATCCATTTATGTCACTTGAACTGCACTCCTATGGATGTTCCATGCTGGGCAACTGAAAAGGAGAAGCAAGGAAGTGGAAGTACAGGAAACCACAACTGGTGGTTTGATAATTTGTATTACAAGAGCTCTTACTTGAAATGCACAGGACTTCTACAATGAACACAGTTAAAATTGTACTGGTATTTCAGACACCATATTACTTACAAATTTTGGTGCTGTGAGCTTCAAGAGTAACACATATTTTCTGGTTTATAGGCTCTCTTTCCAAGTGTTTTTGATGCCAAAAAGTACAAATAAGTATGACATGGTCATACTTATATCTTCTGAGAAAAGGCTATAGGCCTTTCAGATCCTTGCTGCACATTTTGTATTTTGTGGGTTAGGAGAACAAGGTAATCTCATTAAAAAATGCACATAGTACTGATGTGTAAATACTCTGTTTTACTAGGAAACATTACAGGGATTTGGAAGAGGGAAAGCAATAAAATAGTTATTTTTATTTTCCAGATTTAAAGCTGATCAGTCCACCATAACACTATGTGTAAGAATTTGTTATCTTGAGTTTTGTAACCTAGAGCATTCATTCAAAATATCTAGTATTCAAAAATATCTATATCTAACTGGAGGACTTTTAGTATGGTTTGTTTCAATGAGTGCTGCTCTCACTGATTACAGATCAATTTCTTCTTTTTATTAGTACTTGCTTTAGTTTGTTAGTTGTCCTTTATTTCTGCTACATTAAATGATGTCGTTTCTACCATTGCTTTTTCATTTATTTTAAGCTTTCTGGAGCCAAATATCTGAAGTAAAGGCAATGTAAGGATTGCAACAAGACTCCATTTTAGTTGGTTTGTTAAGATTTTCTGCTCTTTAACTAACCCGAAATTCAAAGAGAAGATCACTTAAAAATATGAGTTTGTATAATAGAAAACTCAAACTGAAAACTGTAAATCTTTTGAGAGCTGGCAGCAGGAAACATCTTGACCACAACCCAACTGAATATTTTATCTCCTGTATGCACATCTTGTCCTATGAATGTATTTTTCCAGAAATGACCATCAGTTGAATGGCTGTGACAGATGTCACCGTCAGTTGCTCATTGGGCGAAACGGCCTCTGATACACGGACAGATACAACATCAGCAGCTCTTGCAGGAGATCACTGCTGCTGCTGCAAGCCTTGGCTCACACAGGGCATTAATAGAAACTACTCTCCAGTACCCAGGAAAAGGCTATGGGGTGCATGTGGGGTGACAGTAATAGGGTGCCTGATCTTATTCTAGCTGCAATAGCATTGGTAGTCCTTTTCAAGTGCTACAGTGTGTTGTTAAACCACTTCTTGTCCACAGAATGAAGGCCTAAAGCATTAGGGTGTCTTTGTTTCTGAAGAAGATTCTGGATGGTCTGTATGAATCAGGTTGAAGTTTAGGAAGAACAAGTTATTGCAGCATCAGTATGCTGTCTTGGAAACACTAACACTACTGCTTAGCAAGGGCAGGTTGTGTGATATTAGCAAACTGAGCACTATTTTTTCAAACATTGCTTGATTTCTACTTTAGATATTTAGTAAAGCATCTGTAACTTTAAAATTGAGTCATAGGTTTGGCACAAAAAGCTGTATGACTTGCAGTATGAAAGCAAACATTTGTTTATTTAGATTCCTCTTCAGGAGCAAATTTTTTTAACTATATAAGGAATATTTCTTTGACTTAATGATTAGTAATAAGGGAAGAAACCAATGTTAAAAAATTATTAGGAATGTAATAAAGAAATTAAATAGAAAATACCACTGTGATTACTTTTATCTGCAACAAACATATGAGACCTGTATACAATTCTTTTTTACTCATTTCAGTTTAGAGAAGGATGGCAAAAAGTATAAAACCATCATCTTCATGAGTAAAAAGCATACTGGCTAGGATCCTTCACAAAGAAAGAAAACGAAAGAATTTAGGGAAAGAAGCTTGCAAAATGAAGTGTAGAGGAAAGGTGGATAGGATTTATTTCAGTTCTGTCATAAGAATGAGGGGCATAAAATAAAACTAGTAGTATTCAGAGCAAACCAAGGAAGATGTTTCTTCATACAACTGATTGAGCTGCCACATGGGGTTATGGATAGTGAAAATCTACATGATCTCAAAGTATGACAGTTCAGATTCCTGGAAGAAAAATAAGAACTGTTACATAGAAAAATAGATAATGTTTCTGCTTAAGAAGTTTTTAAGCTGCATCTTGCTGAGGTTTAGATAATATTCTGAGAAAGAATAGCTATGTTCTTGCTTTCATTTTCCTCAGCTTCCTGCTGCTGGTCACTGTAAGGGTCGAGATAGCAGGCCAGAGAGACCTTTTTGCCCCAATATTTCTGCTCAACATACAAGCTGCATCTATTCCAGAAATATTAATACCTCAGAAGAAAACAGAAAGTAGGAAAGCCTTTTGTATATTATGTCAGAGTTTACCTCTAGAAAAAAAGTCTTTCTTCCCTGAAAAAGAACCATTTCTGTGAGGATACAGCTGTCTGGAAAAGGCCTTATGATTTTCATGTTTATTGTTTCTCAGTCACTTTTGGTTCAAAGAAGTTATTTTCTCTCACTTAACCTAAATAAGCAATATCATCTGCAAAGACAATTATATGTTGATTTGATCACTTTTAAAATTACTAATGCATTGCATCAGAGAGAATTTTGCATCTTCTAAAAAATATGTGTTTAAATGAAATCTTTCATGTCCTTAGTGGTCTCCTTTATTGACTTTTTATATAATTTTCATAGTTATTCTGATTGGAAAACAATATATTCATATTCACTTTTTTTAAGTAGGAAATAAAAACAAAAATTCTAGTACTGTCTGTTACATATCAGCAAAATAATTAATCTAGTTTGATACATGCTGCCTAATCTAGTACTGTTATTATTCTAGTTTCTTCCATTGATTACTTATTCTACAGTTTTTTAAGTTAAAATACTGTGGAGGTAAAGAGAGGTAAAATAGCTGATGTATTTATTTTTAATGAAGAAAGTAAAGATATTTTAATCTGTTAACTGCTTGGGCTTTTCTTTCTATTTTTTTTTTTTTTTGCCTTTACTGAAATCACTCATTATTTATTTACAAGTTTATTAGATCTCTTTATTCTGATGAATGTGTTTGTTTGTTGGTATTTTTGGCATTTTCCCTAATTTTTAGCAGCCAGAAAGTTTGGGAGTTTTGTCCCAAATGCAAATTCCTTTCAAATAATTCAATTTCAGAGTCACACATAAAAGTTCTTGGCTAGGATTGCATTTTCTTTGCAACACTAATTATACATTTCACAATTTTTCTCTGCCTGGTCAAAGCAGTGTCATTAAAATTACTTAATATGCAACCTTAAAACTAAACGTTCAATCTTATAAACTCCGGTACCTGCAGTTTATGGGCTGAGGTAGTACACTGTCCATTACCCCATAAAATAATAGACTCCCATCTTTCTCAATTTGTACTTATATTTTATGTGATACCAAGGAAAAGAAACTTGGTAATATGTGGTTTTGGTTTTTGGCTCATGCTCCATGGTGGTTTGCTGTGGGTTCCCAGTAGTCATCTTTAACTGTATTGTTGGAGCTTTGCAGAGGCTGGCAAGAATTCCCTGCTTCTGATGGACTTTTAAGGCTTTGCAAACCCTGCTAAATCACTTTCACAAATTTTTTATTCATACAAAGTTCAAGAAAGAATTATTAAATTTCTTTTAAAAGAAAAAAAATCTGATGCTTAGTATCTGAAGAGAAACATCCTGGTGTTTTAGCAAATTTCCCATATTGTATAGCACTTGTTTTTGCTATTCCTCTTCTTCAAAGTAGCAAAACGTTATTTTACATGTTTTATTTAAGGGAGGAGGAATATTTTGGTAGTTTTCTTGTTTTGCTTTCAGAACTAGGTATAAATATTTCCAGAGGAGTAGAGTGGTATATGAGGTTTTTCCTGCTCCATCAGTTGTGATTGGGGGGGGGGAAATATAGAAAAAAAGTCCTTTTTTAACAAAGGGAAAACAGTTAAGCCCTCGCCCTCCACTTCTGAACATACACACCTGTAGGTTTCCACAGTTTAAGAAGAAGTATTCTTCTGGGAGCTGTTTGTTAAAATAGTACAAACTGTCAAGATTCTTGGCTTGTTTTCTTCTATTCAAAATAAGCACTCATTTTTAGAAGGAAAATGAAGCACTTTTGTAATGACAGAATCAGATTAGTGTCAGCCTCATCTTGTCCTTAACTTACATTTTCATTCCTATAGAATGAAGAAATAGAAAGATATGTTGCTGAGTATGCCAAGCTGGAAAAGGAACACTTCCCTTGCTTTCAATACAGGACTGAACATGATGGAGAATTAGTGATTGGTTTTGCAACACAAAACACCAGTGCTATGTTGCCATCAGTTTTGCCAAGATCAATGCATTTGTAAACCCAAAATGTCTCCAGATTTCTTCATCATGTTCTGCCTAAAGAGCAAAACACTAGGCATGAAGCTTTCCCACTGAGGATAGCGAAAAACTTTTTTATTGATTTTTAGTAAATTTTGGATTTAATTACTATCAGAGTATTGTTTTCTGCCTCTTCTGCCTCATCCCCATCCCCCAGGCAAAAATTATATCCAAAGGCTCTAAATTATATCCAAAGTGCAACTTACAAACACTGGGAATTGAGTCAGATTTGCAGGCAAATACTTGGTAAATTTTTCTGCTAATTCAATACAACATAGTTGTTACTTCATTTTAAAACTTTGGTTTTTGTATCAAAAATAAAATCTTACTAAAGAGAAATGGGAAAAAATCACAGAAATGAAGATGGAAAATCTTTAGAGTGGGACAAAGCAATTGTCAGAGTTAAATATTGGATGCCAAAAGGGGCAAATACTTTTAAAATTCCATATTTGCAGGATCCTTACAGTTTTTCTGTAGGTAACCAATCTTAAGCAACATTTTGGCTACATGGTTTATTCATCTCATTTTAACCATTATGGTAGCATGCGTTTGACTGAGCAGCAGGATCTCTTTCATGTACAAAACACCAAGTATTAGTAAATTGCATTCCTGTCAATCTATTATTTAAACAAAAGCAAAAAGAACTTAAAGGCCCTAGGAAAAACTACTAAAGGATTGTGTTGTTTTCTGCCAAAACAGGATGATTACAAGTGTGGAAAGATATCATGCTGAAAATTTTTGATATGCAAATAGAAATAAATATTTTAATAAAATACTAATGTACTGTAAGAATGTTAGTGACATGCTTTCTACTTTCCATAGATGTCCTGTGGCCTTCTGCCTGATCTTTGGAAACAATAACTGTGACACTGATGTATTCAGTGCTATTGTGCCTGTTGTATTAGGAAAAAAAAAGACACTTCAGAATAAGATATTCTGCTTAAAACACATTTGGATGAACCTGGGGTAAATCTGCCTGGGAAAATGGGATTTAAGTGTCTAGAAAACAAGATTAGCCTTTTCCATTTGATCTTTGGTGAAATCACGTTGAACTGAGATGTTTTAGAGTTGACAGCTCCTAGTGAATTCGCTTTTTCTTCACATTACAGAATTGGAGAGCAGAGGCCACAGGCCCTGCTGCCCTTTTATTGTCTTATAGCTCTGTTGTGTCAATTCTCATGCAAGAACTTGTGCTGCACGTATTGAGTAGCTAAAGCTTCACTAATAGTATTTGACATTATAATAGATGTCTAGCCAAAATTATAGAAAAAGATTAGATGGATTCAAATCTCTGTGATTAATAGGATATGTTACTTCATGCCATTTTTTTCTTCTTTGAAATAAGAATGATTAATATATGATTAATAATGAATGTCATAATGTAATTCTAATTTTTGCAACTTCCTAGAATTGTTACCTCAAACAGGTGGCAAAAAAGATAAACACAACTACCTCTTCCTTGTTTTAATAAAAGTCAAGCAGAAACTTCTGTAGTTAATAAAAGAGAGAAAGTTAAGTGCTACTTTATTTTCCTAATTATGTAATGCTGAAGGCTACATACATGGTACCATTTAAAAAAAATCATGTGGCAGACGAGCAAGATTCATGAGAAAAAATATCAGTGGAAATATTATCTGTTCATTATTTTGTAAAAGACAATCAGCACTCTATATAGAAGATAAAAAGTACAGTGCCTCTTGCACATCTCTCATGTGGAAATCATGCCTTGGTTGGTGCTCTCTTTCTAGCCTGCTGTTGATTCAGTTGAGCAGTTTGGATTTACTGCACAAGAAGCTTACTGTGAATAAATTTGGAATTTCTTCATCCCCAGGTAGGCATTTACCATTTGCAATAAGAATGCCTATAGAGAAATTAGACACAATTTTCTGAGTTTTAAATATTAGAGAAATCAAATGTTACACTCAGATAAACTAAATTTAGTAGCCCATAAAACATGATACTTGTGAAAATCAGACCACTTGTATGGAATGATTGATATTTAGCTATAGAAGAAAGAACACCTGAATACCTGGAACACAGTTGTCTCATTTCCATTTAATTCTTGTGACATGTGCAAAGGAAAGATAGAGCTGTTTAAATTGAAACCATAAACATGGTTCCAAAAGAAGGAATGGATCAACTTGTGGGTAGTTTTCACATCTGGTTTGCTAAAAACGCCATCTCATAATACATTTAGAATGCAGTGCAGCACACACACTGCAGTGATGTGTGAGTAAGGGAACTCTGAGGGCTTCATTAGTTTATGAAAATCTGAGACTCTTATTGCAACCTTTTCATGACAGTCTTTGAAAACCTGATCTGGACATACAATCAGTCCTGCATAACTGGAAGAAGATCTCTTATGATCAGAACTTTGTCTCAGGTATCTATATTTCTAATTCAGAAGATTTCATAATTGGAGGTAAAATGCTTCATGTTTCTCCCCTCCTTGAGCAGGGTTGGGGTTTTTTTGGGGGGTATTCTTGGGAGCAGAATTCTAAATCTAGTCTGGGAGAGAGGAAATGAAGTGATGTTGGATTTTAATGCTTAATATTAACTATCATCCATGATAAAATCAGAGATTTTCTGTGTGAGATTTTGTTAAATGGCTTTTTTTTTAATCTACAATAAAATTGGACCTTTAAAATACCCACCTGCCCACATTTTTACATGGCAGAGTTAGTATGTTTTGTATATATAACGTGATACACATAGCAATTACAGGAATTAACATAAAAAACATAACAGTTCTACAGAAATATCTTCTAGTTCACTAAAAACAAACAAACAAAAAAACCAACAACAAAAACATTCAAAACAAAAAAAAAAAAAAAAGGAAATAAAAATCAAATAATGAAAGCAAGGTCATACAGAGTCCAGCAAGGCACTTCACTGTGTTACATTAAAATCCTCATAAAGTTATGATTATCAAAGAAAAAAGGGTAGAAAAATGGCATGCTCTCTCTAAAGGCAAAAAAACAATGAACCTCAAAATGTTATTTCTACTTGATAAAATAGTAACCTTTACTTGTTGAGCAATATCTGTTCACTTTGGCAACCAGAATACTTTGAATGCATTACTGCTGAAATACCAAAGGAGCCATGAAAGAGTCAGTTCCACCTATGTATAACAGATTATTCAGATCACCAAAACTGTTAGGAAGTTCGTCTCACAATGTAGACTTCCATAAGAGAGGTTCTTTAACTAGAAAGAGACAAATTGGTTTTTAGTTTCCAGAGTTTAAAACATTGGCAGGAAAAAAATGTGGTGGCTGGGGAGATGTCAGGTTTTTCTGGGCCTAGGGGTACTGAATGAGAAGCTTTTGACTCCGTGAAGTTATTACTCTAGTTAGGGTTACTTTAAAAAGACTTTATAATCATCTGATGAAATGTAGGGTTTTTTCTTTTTGGGAAAAAAAATGTACATTTTTTCTTTGCTTTCTGGAATCTTCTTAATCTGTTTTTTGGTCTACCTCTACTTTTTAAGCTTTTTCCACATGTGTCTCAAATGCTATTTCCTTCGTTTAATCTGTCTACTTTCACACTTTGTAGAACACACAGCTTTTTTAATGGCATATTTCCCAACAGATGACTGCATCCCAAAACTCAATCAGAACATCAGATCATCTAGCAATATCCTATTTCTATACGGCATGATTTTGACAGTCCAAACATCTCAGATAGAAATCAAAGTACTTTAATAGAAATCACTCCATAAGCAAGATGACAACATTAAGGACCTAACAAATTTTTAGTCTGACTTAATCAATTGCAATGTGAATTTTTTTTTCATTCACTCATTGGATAATTCTCCAGTAAAACCTATTGACATGTCTAATCACCTTTTGTCATAGCTTTCAATTTTTGCTCAATAGAGAGCCAAAAAGATGAACAATACACCAATTTTAGTATGAAAGCATTATCAGTCAACAATCAAATACTCCCCTTATTTTATCAATTATGCCACTATAATGTTTGCTCCATTTTGATAATCAAATGGCCATGCTGGAGATTAAGTTCCTGTCCTGTCCCTCTTTCCACCTGTATTTATTTTGCATCCCCTTATGGCATTGGATCTCCCCAGGAACAGCTATTCTACTTTAGATTCTCAACATGAGACTTCTTTTCTGTAACTTTAGCCATCTCAAAGTTAGCATATAGTCTTCTTCTGTCCCTAACAGAGAGAAATATTTTAGCACATGTCCTAAAGTGCCAAAGAAATGGAAAAATACTTCCTCTTTGGAAGAAGTCTGTTTTGTTTTTCATTGACTGTAATGAACCATCAGATGCTTGGCTTTAGACTGGAGCCTTAATTCTGGGATGACAGAAGGGAGATGAGGTCTTCTCCTATTTATTTTACACTTTCTGTTGTTCAGTTAGTTTTGATGAATATCTGCCCACACATGACTACTGTTGAAAACAATTGTAGTTCTCCATTTGGATTTCACATTCTTTGGGCAGAAAATGTTGGTATGATGCAAGAGGAATATCAAGGCAACAATGCCCTTGAGGCATCCTGGCATTTGCTTGGATTTGAGGATTTCTATGTATTCTAAAGGCTAGAACAAATACAGTTCAACTGATGACCTTAAGAAAATGTCAAGAAAGCAGAAACATTTTTTTTTAATCTTTGCATGGTAAAAATTAGTAGAAATAGCCTGTAAATGTCTATTTAAAGATAAACTATCTTTTTAATGAAAGAAAGCATTTAAACATGCTTTGAAATGTCAAACTGACAGCTCTGTTTTGTTAAAAGCAAATGGTTTGGCTTTGCATCTTAGGAAGGGTGAAAAAAGGAGTTTGCTTATAAGGTCAAGTGTTCAAGCCAACCTGAAAAAATGAGTTGTGTTATAATTACTCCCACTGCTGTGCAAGCATGAAGTTGACTGATGAAATGAGTCTTCTTAATTATGAACTTTGATATTGTATATTTAGGGTAAGCTTTTGAAAACTCATTGAGTTTGATCCCAGCTTTTTTTGACCTTGACTGAGAGTAGATTGGACTCAAAAAGTTGTTTTATTCCTACTGGCACGGAGCATTATACTTTAACAAGGGATTTGTTACACAGTTTTACTAAACAATAGGTCACACAATGTGCAAAAAAATCTTTTGAATCTACTGTACATCTGGACTTTGAAGTTCTGTTTTAAAAAAGGGAATCAAATCAAATGACTTTTCAAGATCTTCTATGAATATTAACAGCCTTGCTGTGCATACTTCTCTATCCATGAATACATCTCATTCTCATTTGAGTCTTACCCCTTTTGGCTTAGCTGATCAACATAGATGGAAAAGGGCAAGAAAAGGAATAGGGACTTAGAAAAAAAGATGTGATTTGAAAGAAGACTATTACAACATAAAAGGATATTATTACAATTAATTATGGCTCCTAATTCCCTCCAGTTGCCTTAAAGATTTTAGTGCAAAACTGTGGGCTATAGATATTAGCCTGTCAAATGAACAGTTTCAGAATTGTGTGGAAGCAAATATTTCTTTGGACTATTTTGATTTTTATGCAGTTTTATCAACTAGAATACTAGAACTCCATAGACCCACTAGTAAACACCTATTTTCATCCTAAAATCTTAGAAACTTACTAGGAGTAACCCAAGAGCAAAAGGTGTGTGGTGAAGCTATCTGCAATGCCTCAGAAGCAGAAAAATGCTTTTAAACTATAACATAGCTTGTCTCATCTCTCTTGTGGCTGTCTTTGTAGTCTCAGTAGTAGCACCACATAGTTAGGGTTCCCTGAGCTTCACCAGGTTACCTTCCTAATATGGCCAGGTCCCAGGAAAAAAAAAATCCTGTCTTGTTTCTTCTCTTTGCATGTAGCTGAGCTCATGGACTTGGAGAGGTTGTCCTTGACTGTATACTAGGCCATAAAACAGATTAAAGTAAGTTATCGTCAGGTGGTCTGACAGTCCAACCTCAGCTGGGGCAACTCAGAACCCAGCACCATACTGGCCTGTTCCTTCATCCCAGAGTCCTTCCATGGCATAGGTGCTGCTCCTGACTGGTCATATCTCAAGGGAGCAGAGAAATAGGGTGAAAGGATGACTCATAGACTTTACTCTATCCTGCTTAAGTGAGATATCTATGAATGGCCTTACAGTTACATAAAGGGTAACTTTTGACCACTCAGAATTATAAGGCAGAAAAAGTAAGCAAAGGCAATATCTGTGCATCTCTGAAAATTATTTTAATGTAATAATCCACAGTTTGGAACCTATAATTTTAATTTTTTTTGTAAAAAAAGATTTTCAATTTCAAGCTTTTAAAAGTATACATCCTTGTCTCTCTGCCTCCTCCTCCTCTCTCCAGATCAGTTGGTTACCATGGGAAGATGCCATCACTGCAGGGAGTCTTACTAAGAAGCTGAGGTTAGTTTTCGTTTTGAATACACTCAGGCTTATGTTCATTATCAATAGAGAAGATTAGGTTGAGTTCCACAGCTGGAATCTGCTCCTGAAAGTGGTCTGTTGATCTACCCTTTGCACTTAAGAATTTTATACTGGGACAGATTAGTTGAAGTGTCCCTGTGGAGTATAGCTGTAGGTTTGTGATGGGATAGGAATTCAAAAAATAGATTAGGCCCAGCATGCTACCTGCTTTTTAGATCAGTAGTAGCTGCTTGAATTCAAGTTAGAAAGAGATAAGCAAGCAGAAGGATGATAGATGTTCTCTACCTTGTGGCTGCTTTGCCCAGTGACAGTCTCATACCAGTTGCATCATTTGCCTAGTTTAGCCTGAAGTGTGGAACATCAAGACTCTGTTCAGAGACAGATTAACAGGTTGAGCTGAAAGTAGGAAGCAGTCAATAACTGGTCTAAGCATGTCTCTTTTTGCATAAATTCTTTAATGATAATAGGGTAAACTAGCATGGCTTTCACTATATCACAGCGAACAAGGACCTCTGTCACCCAGTGTTAAATGTGTAGGAAAATTAAATTTTCTGGCCAGCCAGTGAAAGAGGGAATTATTTGGGGCCTCTGATGCAATCTCCATATCAGAGTACATTTGTTCTTTAATTGTTGTCACTGCTTTTTGTTTGTTTGTTTTCTCTTAGCAGTTTTTGAAAAGTGAAAAGGTTAGGGACTGAATTTTGAAATCTTAGAGACATTGGTTCCTCATCTTTCTAGGTCTGTGCTCAGGATGTATCCTGATGTCTAATAACAACAATAATTCTCTTGATTCAGCACAAAACATACAACATTTTAAAAGGAACATGTCATGATTTTTTGAGCAGAGAACAAAACCTTAGTAACCAAGTTAAGCATGCTGCAAATTCAAACTTTGTGATGGTAACTTGCTGCTGCAAAGTTGGTTTGCAGGCTTCTCATTTTGCTTTGTCTTATTTGTTAGTATTAAAAAAAAAAAGAGGAAAAAATATCTGAAACTGCTGCTTTACTGTTTTTCTGTGAGATGTATCCAAAAAGCTGGTACATGGAGTTTGGTTTAGGTTTTTTCTCTCTCTGACTGAATGATTAAATCTAGTTTCAATGAGGATGGCAGTAGAACCCTATATTAATTTCATTGAAAATTATGAAGACTATTTTACAGATTTGATTTCCTGTGTACTTCCTTTCAACCCTATCTGTTGGACTGACTTTTGGTGTAATAATGATGTGTAAAAATAAATATTTCTGTTATGACTAAGTATAGTGGTCTGAACATGAGACTGTAAGACAAGAACAAATTTACTCTGTGGTTTGGACCTGAATCAATGAGAAATGGATTGAGTTTCCCTCATATATAAGATATGTCCTATGGGCTTAGATAAACCATCTGTCTAGACTGTTTATCTATTTTTTTTGGTCTCCAACAGTTACAATTGAATATGCTACTTAAGAAGAGCACAGTGAGTGTCTGCTACTGCAGTCAATTTCCTTCATGCTTTTCCAGCATCTGTATTCATTGAATAAAGTATCCAACATTGGACTACTCCTCCCTATCACCCCTCCAGCTCCCTTTTACTTAAAAATCATTTTGTGGTCCTGATGTCCAGAACTATGTCTGATGCATTTTTAAACCTCACAGTTTAAACCTCTTGTAACAACAAATTCCAGACGTTCGCTACCTGGCGTATCAAGGAAAACAAAAGAAAAACCCAACAAACCCAAACCAGTATCCAATCCAAACCACAAATCTCTCTTTCATAATTTTCAAGTTTATCTCCAACTATTTTCAGCTGTGTGAAAAATGAAGTTGGACCTAAGAAAGAACCTTGGACTTTAATGTCCCTACATTTTGGTATTTATGGCTTCTGAATCAGTATGATGGGCTGAAGCAAACCCTGCAGTGTGGATCAGGAAGTCAGGAGGGAATTTCAACCTTTAAACTTTGCAATAGGTCAATAACAACGCTTTTTCTGACCACAAGGAACCAATGGCAGCACAGGGGAAATACACCTCTACTTTGTTATATGTAAAGATGGGACCTAGGGAGCAAGGACAGCAAAGACAGATAGACTTAAAATTGGAAGTAATTATCATGAAGTACAAAAATTATTAGAAAAAAATAGGAGGTAGTTCCCTTTCTATTGAGAAATGAGAGTGTTCCAATGTGGGAAGAGTCAGATCTACAACTACAGGAAAGGGAACATCTGGCTAGATAGAAAATCCTTAAAAAGCATACAAGAATTACATTCTATTGCAAGCTTAAAATGAATCTGCCTAAAAAGCAAATACCACATGGGAATGTACATGGGTACAGAAGAATGGGTTGGGGTGTTTTGTTCTGCCCAACACAGTCAGTTTTGAAGTACCTTCTTTCAGTGTTGAGCATCAGCTTTCAGTGAACCCCTGGATAAATGTCATCCAAATGACAGTTATAAGCGTAACTTCAGAAACTAAAAATTTATCAGGACTTTGAAAACACTGATCTTCTTTACCTTAAAACTAGAAGATTAATTAAGGAAGGCTAAGTGTTCAAATCTGTAAAAGGCTATTTTAAATAGGAGAAAATAATTGACTTTTATAAATAAAACCTCTTAAGAAAAAATGAGGATCATTAAAATGATGCATTTATACTACTCTGGGTTTGGAAGTGAACTGGTCTCAATAATGTTTGACAATATCTTTAAGGTTTTAATAATTCAGCATTTTACATTTGTAGGGTTTAGCATATTCCTAATTTCTAGGATAGGCAAAATATTGAACAGAATGTTAGAAGCACTGAAGAAAAAGAGAAGGAATGCAGCAGATACCCAAGTGAAGAGGAGGTATACAGGAGCAAAATCAGGGGAAACTACATCTCTTTAAAGAAACAATTATTTCTGTTGAATTGATTTGGTACCGTCTTGCCCTGTTATACTACCAAATTTTGTAAGTATAAATGGGAAGAAAAAAATTTTGAAAAAGCTATCTCATAGCTTATCACTTGGAAAACTACTGCAGGAAGGTATGTATCAAGCTAAGTGTTTGTATGTTTAGTGGTCATGTGCTGTTAGCTCCTAATATTTTTGTTGAATCTAAGATTGTTTATTTAGTGACATGGCTTCGACTATACACAGTTTAGATTGTGCACAGCTTTCAGTTAAGAGGCAGCATAAATTTGCAATCAGTCATTTTATTGTTTATAGTCAGAGGTTATAACAATGAACATCATCAGTCTACAGGATGTTAAATTAATGTTCTATGGAGACTTGATGTTGTGTGAGACCTTACATCACAAGAGGGAAGAAAAACTATGGTAAAGAGAAAAATCATAATGTAAGTCAGCTGAATAAAATGTGTGCTAAGGCTTTCTCCATTCTAAGCTTTAGAGATATGTAATTTGCTTTGGTTAATTCAAACACTTTTCTTGAGATGCAGCCTGGTGCTGTCCATTTTTGCATCATACTACCCCTTCATAGCAAGGGTTGGAAGGGTTTTACACTATTGCAGTCATTTAGTCTGTAACACAGAGAAATTCTAATGTTAGATGCCAATGGTTTTGATTTTAACAGTTTAAAAAGGGAATCCCTGAGAACAAAGAAATCCCAATAATCCTGTAATCCTTGAATATCAACTGCTGTCAAAAAGCTGAATTCTAAGGATTCTTGTCTTGTTAATTAATTTTCAAAAGGGACCAATTTTTATACTAAACAAAAGACAAATTTCTAGATAACAAAGTGCAGGCTGCTAGGTCAAGCATTGCAGAAAATGATCTTGCAGCAACAATGTCTTTCTCATTGAACTGAAGTTATTTGTCCCGGCAATAATGCAAATTAATGGATAAAATGACATTTCAGGAGTCCTGGCTGGAAGTTTGGTGTAGAACAGTTTCCCATGGGGTTTTTCAAGAGAAGATGTCTGATCAAAGCCAAAGAAAATATTTCAGTAGCTATTGATGATCTCCAAGCCACCATGCTTAGATCCTTTTCTAGGATTATATGAGGAAATCCTGAATGAGGGCCCATACCAAGAAGAAGACAGGGCTTTAAAAGTGCTTTTGATGAGTGAGGAAGGACATTGCTCTCAGAATCAGTAAAACTGGCAGTACTCCTAAATATTTCCATTAAATTATATTTTATGCAAATAAGAAATGTGGAGAAGCAGATTGCAGCCTCAATTCCACAGTACCCCCCTTTTTCAGTAGCTAAGTCTTCTGTAAAGCTGGTTAGTCTGAGTAGATAAGCAACATGAAAAGAAATGTGTAATAAAACTTTGGATTGGATGATTCAATGGCAGAAAATGTATCAGTGAGCAGTTAATTTGTCCAGTTTGGCACTGAATCAGAATTACCTTTTCTTTTTTTTTTTTTTTCCTAAACATTTACAGTTATTTACATTTCCCCTAATTTATGGTATCTACACCAAACATTGATATTTTAGACACTAGACACTAACTAATACCTGATTGATTTTTTTTTTTTTAATCATGAGAGGAAGCATGGTGGAGTCCCATCTGTAAAGGAACTAAGGAAGCTTACTTAATGCCTTCATCTTTTGGGATGACTCCAGAATGGCACTTCCACAGTCTTTTGAGTTGCTGCACACAGGGAGCAATGTTTTTTACCTTTGAGATTTACATTAAACATAAATGCCATGGAAACTTACCAGTAAGACTGATGTGTATTAAAACAAAAAACAAGCCATGGTATCTGATTTTAACTCTTGAGTATGCCTCTGTCTGTTTAATAGGAGAATGAAAAGGAGATTGCTTTAAACCAAACACAATAATTTAAAGATAATGGAAATCATATTCTGTAAAAAGAAAACATTTGTTAGCATTTATTTCTACATTAAGCAAGTAAACCTCATTATGAAAGCATGCTACTGTTTTTTCTTGCTCTTAACTCTCATGTATTTCCCACTTTCTGCTCACATTTCTTGCAGTGAGTTTTCACACTGCTAACAAATGGATAGGAAACAGGCATTGAAATGCATCCATGTCTCAGAAGCAGAATGTATCTGAAAGGAGCACATCAGGTATTTCTAGACACAGGAGAGGTGTGTTCTTGGCAGACATACATTACACCAACTTGAACAAGGGATTGGGGCCTGGATTTTTAAAACAATATTAAAAGAATTCATTTGAAAGACTCTTATTTCTGACATAAAAATTGTTGTTTTATTTTTCAACAGTAGCTATTGTTGCCATTGAAGCATAAAGGACAGTCAGATCCAGAGCTGCATCTCTACGTTTTTAGGATATCTCTTTAGTCACCTATGTTTATAAGGTCAGCTCACTGTTAGTGTACACAGTTGTCACTTAGAATTTTAAATTGATTGTCCTCTAGGCTGATTTCTACTTAATTTGAAAACAAGAGGAGAAATATTAACTATTAGATGGTGGAGAAAGTATGAAATATATTTTAATTTGTAAACCTTCAAATTAGCCATCTTTTATGGGATGGAGAAAAATAGTCTAGATTAAGGAAAACCTTAGTGTCCCAGAACCAATGTTTGTGCACAGAACATATCATAGATTTCAACCACTTTCTTACTAAAACCTTGATTAGACTGAGACTTGAGCCCCCATGACTATGGTTACTAGCTTTCAATTATGACACTTGAAACTTGCTATACAGGGCAGTTGGTGGAAATGCTCTGTTACATAAAAGCCTTTGATCCCATGATGGATGTTCCATGAATTGTGGGGGGAAGAATGAAAGTGCTGGAGAACTGGGGAAATAAATAATGAAGCCAGCTGATATTATGATGGCACAGCAGGAGTGGTATGTTTCATTCTGTTTTGTGATTTAGTTCCGCGGCTTCTCCTTGCACAGCACTCATTTATTGAAATAATATTATCTGTGCTTGATTTGTCAGGCAGGTTTTATTAAAGTGCTGCACATGAACTTCTCTATACCAGTCTGTGGTACTTTTGAGAGATTTTTAATATATTTACACTCAAATCAGTAATGCTGTATTTCTATTTAGATGGATTTTGCATCCTGGCCTATGCTCTCTTTGGGCTTTAATCCTATGCTTTGATCTGAAGCGCTGTAAGGGTCCAGTGAAGAACAATGGCCTTTTTAATTTATGTATGCTATTTTGTATCTTCATAGCTGTTCTGCTTAACTTCTACCCATTTGTTTATTTCATTGCTTTACTCCATCTTGAAAGTATTTAGAAAAATGTTAGTGCTTCAAAAATTTTCTAATGACTACACATCCTCTTAAAATACAGCCCTATTTAAACTTTAGATTTCCTTCTGATTGCAAATGAAGTGATTACATTCTAGAATCAAAATATTTGTGTAGCAGCATGTTGAAATACCACTTTGGAAATGATAACAAATAAATAAAAAAACCCCAGGATGTACCTGAGAGCCTTCCAGAGACACCTTTATGTATAACTCCCAGAATGTTGTTCCCAAAATAATAACATAATGGGATTCCCAAAGAGTAAGAACAGTGTAACGTGAGCAGACTGTCAGCATCTAGTCAAAGCAGTCAGGGATCTGCCATCACAGTTGGTTCCCATACAGTCTAATTACCAAAAGATGTACACAAGTGATGCAGAAAACAAACTAAAAGATTTTTAAATATTTACCCAAGGGTCAATAATCAAGCAAAAAACAAGAGTATAGGGAATATAACATTTTCCTTTTGCATAGCTGAGATTTGAGCAGGCTTTGATAGCCATATGCTTTCTTTTTAAACTTTTAATCACAGTGTAACTGGAACACAGGATCTGTGCTCAGTTTTATTTAGGGCTCTGAATGGGGCGTTCCTTCTCATCGAAGACAGCTTCAAAATGTCATTGATAGGAAGGCTACAAATAATTATGGTACTCTTTGGATTACTGTTTCTAACACGGCAAAATCCTTTATTCTGCAGCCAAAACTAGCTGCATACTGTCTTAAGTGAAGCTGCCAACACTGCTCAACAAGTAACTGATTAGGATTCACAAACATTTCTTGGATGATTTCTCTGTGTGAGTTTTACCGAACTTCACCCCTTGGCTTCCGAGCCTAATGCAACGAGCCGGGCACGTCGCTTTTTCCTCGGGGCTGGGACCTGCCGCGGGCTTCGTCTTGGCGGAGCCGGAGCTCGTGGCTGGCCGAGCACAGCTCTGCGGGACCGGGCGCGCTCGCCTCCCCTTCCCGGCAGAGCCGCCCCGGGCGGCCTCCCGCCCGCGCTGCGGGGCCATCGCTCCCCGGGGCGCCAGCGGCCGCCGGCGGCGGGAGGCGGAGGAGGAGGAGGAGGAGGAAGGCGGCCGCCGGCCCCTCTCGGCGCGCAGAGGCGCAGGCAGAGGGCGCTTTCGCCATGCGCGGCCGCCGCCGCCGCGCAGCCCCGGGCGCCGCGCACCCCCCGGCCGCGCTGACAGCCGTCCGCACGGCACAGCACAAGCCAGCGCAGCGCGGCGGGGCCCCTCGGCACCGAGCCCCCGGCCCGGCCCGCCCGAAGGAAGGCATCTCCCCGGGTGCGACCGGCCGCTCGGTCCCGCTCTGCTGCTCCCCGGCTCGCTCTCTCTCTCCCTCCTTCCCTTCCCTTCCCTCCTCCTCCTCCTCCTCTCTGCGCTTTCCACCTCCCCTGCTCCTGAGTGAGCGCAGCCTCGGATGTCCGGTTTCCTGGTGGGTTTTTTACCTGGCAAACTCTGGATAACTTTGGTGAGAATTTGCAAAGCGGCTGGGAAAGTTGGGAACTCCCCTGCAGGCGCATAGGAGCTGCTGCTACCGCATCTTCTCCATCCCACGGATTTTACTGCCTTGGATATTGCGAGGGGAGGGAGGGGGGAAAGGACAGCGAAAGAAGGGGGGGAGAGGAAAAGAAGGAGCCTCATAATTTCGGCTGCATTCCTCCGACTGCCCCGCTCCGCGCCCGCTCTGCCATCCCTGCGCCATGCACTTGCTGGAGGTGCTCTCCCTGAGCTGCTGCCTGGCTGCCGGCGCCGTGCTCCTGGGACCCCGTGAGCCGGCCGCTGCCGCCGCCTACGAGTCCGGCCAGGGTTACTACGAGGAGGAGCCCGACGCGGGGGAGGCAAAGGTAAGCCCGTGCCCCCGCTGTAGATGCCAGTTCCTCTGGGCATGTGGCTGCGAGTCCCTTTGAACGGACGGCTTGGGAATTCCACCAAGGAAAAGATGTGGGAGAAGCTTTTTGAAGTGTGGGGGGGGGGGTTCCTTAAAAGTTGGGGAAAGGCATTTTTTTTAAAGTGTCTGAGTTTTCGGGGATGCTGGAGGGCGGGCTGCACGGGAACAACTGCAGAGAGACGCGAAACACCTGATGAGCGGAGGCAGCCCGCGGGCTGCGCTCCTGCCGTGCAGCGGGGACTGCCCGGCCGGGAGCGATCCCCATCCCGATCCCGATCCCGGCCGAGGCAGCGGCCCTTGGGCTACGGCTGATGCCGGCCCTGGAGCTGGGCGCGCCCCGCAGGCGCCTCCGAGCGCGGTCCTGCGCTGGGCAGCGCGGACGGACGGACGGGCGGACGGACGGACGGACGGAGGGCGGGCTGAGAAGCGCTCCGGGGGGCAGCTGGGCACAAGAACGGAGCGGCCCGGGAGGCGTGGGAGGACGATGACAGCAAAACCCTAGACTTTCCATTTGTTGAGAGGTCTCTTGGAGCTACTGACGCTTTGGGTGAGCTGCTGCTGTGTGACAGAGTTGACGGAAGGTGTAAGGTGACACTCCGGTCTGAAAACCTTAGCTCTGCCCAGACGCATGGTGAAGGTTGGGCTTGAATGCTCGGATTCCAGACACAAATACTTAAAATTCTCGGTTAATTTTTGTTTGCATTTTAAGTTTCGTAACATAAAACTCAAGTACCTTTGGTACTTGTGGTTATGCAGTTCCTGGTATGCTGATGCATAAAAAAGATGCATAGTATGTGGTTGTATAAGCATGTGGCTTTGTTAGGGAGATCTTTGATGTCTGTCTTACCCTCATCTCATTGTTTTGAAGATTTCTGACATACTTATTGAAAGCAATCATGACCTAGCTCATTCATTATTCATTTCAGTATGGGGCAGGGAGGGAGTTGTGAGGATTGAAATTTAAACTAATATTCTGATTTTCTTCTCCCCCTACGCTGTTTGCTTTACTGATTAAAAGCTTGGGAGCTTTTAGTGTAACTACCTAGGAAATCAAGTTTTGATAGTATACTATCTGCACTTCAGGTATGCAAACTGTTGTACGCCATATGTTGTACACAGAAGTCATACTTTCATACTTTTCAAATCTGCATGGAAAAGTTTACTGATTATACTGTAGTCTCAAAATATTTTAACTACAGCTGAATGCTTACACTGCAATATTCTGAGTGCTAATAATGCTATCAGTGATCATCTTGCTTAAAAGTGTATAAAGTGTTTTTCACACTTTAGTATTTTAAAGTAGGAACACAAAATCAATTCAGTTAGCCACTCTTACCACTTAGACTATTTATAAAAATTAAAAAGAAAAGAAAGAATGTCAAAACTTAGTGGAGGGTAAAAATACCTCAACTCCTTCCAACCCATGCCTATAAGTCAGTTATTTACTGGGTGAAACTGGCATTTGAGTTTTAAAGCCTTGGAATAGCTTATGCTGAAAAGGCAGAGAGACTCCAAGCTGGAGCATAGCACATACTTTGTGTACTTAGACTGCTGAGGTAGAACAGCTGATAGTGAGGGTACTCTCCTCGGTGATGCTTTTGTGTTCCCAGCATACGGTGTGGAAAGTTACTCTGTTTCTTGAAGAAACCTCGAAGTCTTTGGGAGCTGCCACTGCAGTGCATTGTGTCTAAGTGCAAGTGCTCCTTGGAAAAAGAGGAACTGTCAGCAAAGGAAGGAAAGGTCAAGAGACCAAGGAGAGTGGGATAGCATGTGTTAAGTGATTACGTTAATAGGAAAACGTTTTTGTGCCTGATTATTGCTGAGTAGTAAGTAGAGAAAAATTCTGGATCCAAGCAGACTTAGTCATGTTGGAAGCCTTTAGTTATGAGTTTGTTGCTTTTGCTGGAACTGTTTGAGTGAGTGAGTACTGCACATATTTGTTTCTGTGAATGTTGAGATGAGTATCTTAGGTAATTATGAAAGGATTAAATAAGTAAACTGCAAATAATTGTTTCAAGGAAAATATGATTGTATTGTCAGTATAAAGCCAACTACTTGAACTTTGTTAACTTCAAGGAAGTTCACAGATGTTATGTTTTTACTTCCCATCAAGATGCCATGCTGCTGCATGTTAAACTGATGCCTAAGTGCAGGTCATACAGGCCATTGGGTCAGCTCTTCATTCAATATCTTTATTTCTCTTCGCTCCTATTTTAAGAGCTTTAGATTTAGAAAGCGCTTTAAAAAGTGTGAATGAAGTTGAGGCTCCTCCAACATAGGAGGAAAAGCTGGCCAGAAAATAGGGGTATTGTATTTTTAAGCAGGTAATTTTCACTTATTAAACTTGTCTAGAGATTTGCAGCAACTTGGAAGTGTTACAGATATAAATAGTAGTAGTTCTTCATACACAGCTCTTGCAAGGGCATGTTCTGCAGCAAGTGGGCACTGATAAGCTTGTGCAACACTACCTCATCCCTCTCCACTCCTACCCCCCACCCCTACTATTTTTTTTTTCACTCTAAGGGTAAGGTTCCTTATTTAACAAGCTTTCAGGGCCCCGATTAATACTTTGCAGCTGAACTGTCAGCTCGGTGGGATGGGAATGAGCCCTGCCCGTAAATCACCTCTTGCGGATTTCCTGCAGCACAGGGGGCTGTCCCGAGGAGCTGACCCCTTGGCAGCCGCACCCGCCCCTCCCGGCGGGGCGGCAGCAGCGCGGCCCGGGCCCCTCTCTCCGCCTGGGTGGCTCGGGGTGGAGGGCAGCTCGGTCTGGAGGGCAGCCTGCTCCTTCCTTCAGTCAGCGCCCTGCTCCTTCAGTCAGCGCCCTGCTCCGGGCGGGCCCGGGGGAATCAGCCCTCCTGCCCCGGATTACACGGCTTGGGCAGGGAGCCGCCGCCCCGCAGGGATGCTCGGAGCAGCTGCAGCAAGGGGAGGGTGAGCTCTTTTGCAACTTTAGCTCCTTGTACTGTCTTCGAGTGTTTTTATAATGTGTTTAGTCCCTGCTTGTGTTCTTTAGGTAATTTTGTATAAGGAATGTGGGGTGAGTATAAACTATCTACCTGGGAGAGTATTATTTTAAAGAAATAAATAATGCCTTCTTGTTTGTTTGCTGAAGTGAAATGAAAATGAACTGAAGGAACCACGTGGGTGTTCTGTGCAGGAATTAAACTTCTTAGGTAATTGAAAAAAAGGTGTGGCAGTAGCATGTACCTAGACTTCATTAATGGCAATGAGGTAACAATAGCAGGAATAGATTATTATGGAATGAAACTACACAGCTGGCAGGGTTTGCCATAGCTGCACCATCATTTTGTTGCATAGTCTTGAGAATTATGTGACTGTGCAAAAGCAATATTGGTCAATTGTCCCATGTAGTTTGAAAAGGTTTAAAACTATATTTGTGTGAAAATTTTTAGTTTTGTATTAGAATGGGAATAGCAAATGAAAATGTATTTACCTGTTGTAAAGCACATACCTGAAAATTTCACTGGGGCCTCTGTACACAGAGAGCAATAAAGCACAGAGCAGTTTGTGCTGTGATTCTGTGATTTAGCACGATGTAAATGCATTCGCTTACTTGAGCTACATTTTTCTTGGATGCTACCTGAAATATAACTTTTAAATTTGATTATTATAAGATTATTTCAAATCTGACCTAATCACAGAGTGCTGCACATTGACAGCTAACAGAGTTTAAGTACTGTTAGTTAGTGGGAGTGCGAGGGAAAGCAGCGTGTCAGTTTTCTGGCTTTCCTGCTGTCACTGTATCTCCACGGTACAATCTCAGACCCATCAGTTTCATGGCCACCCATTAGTTCACCGAGTGCTTTACTCTGTGCTCATGCACAGGTGAGAGATGAGGCTGCTTGGTCTGTTCTGAAAACAAGCACACACCTCACTCCCTGTATTTAAGCAGTGCTAAGTAGAGCATGTAGGGAGAAGATTTTTTCCTGCTGCTGCTGTTTAGTCTGCTGCAAATTTTCTTGTGTGTATGTGTGTAACCACTCTCTTTTCAGATGCATGAACACAAAACTATGCTGGTTTTTTTAGAATCGTTATTTGTAGCAGATGCAACAGGATGAACATTGGTAGTAGTAATTATTTTAAAGGCTAAGCAATGCTTCTGCAAACGTAGATATTAAACTTTGGTCTGGCCTTTTGTGTAAAGTACAGTACTAAGCTCAGAGAGCTCACTGCACTTTCTAGTTCTTGGAGAGCATTCCTGTCTAGTGTAAGCACACTGGTGTGCCTGGGAGGGACTTCAGCTGTTTGTCAGCAGCAATCCCATGCATTTATGAAGGTTATAAAAAAGCTGTGGAGGTCATTTTAACTGCAGTGTTTAGAGGCATACAGAAGCATCCCATCAAAAGTATTATTTTTAAACTCATTTAGGTTGTGTGTATTCCAAGTCTTGCCTGTTTTTCAACGGTGTGTATCCACTTACTTTAGTAAAAATAAACCAGGACTTAGACTTCAGACTGTTGTAGCTGAGGGTGATGGTAAAAATAATCTCCCACTGATACCCTGCATCCAGGATAGAAGTCTGTTGAGAGCCTGCTGCTGCTGCTTTTTTAAATGTGGTCAGTGATTCATGAAAAAAAAAAAAAATCCTTGGAAAAAAAGGGAATCCAGCTAAAGTCACACTGGTTTCCTATCAAATGTAATATCCTGTTTAATGTAAAAAAAATGTGTTACAGCTGTTTGTCGAATGAGTTATAAGAAATTCCAAGCAAGATTTTCCCTGAAAGTTGCAAGTTCTTTTAAAGACTAAGTTGCTTCTTAGGAGTTTTGTTTGGTAAAGTACTAAATTTTGCTTAGTAAGTAGGATAGATATGATTATTTTCCCTATCTATTAGAAATGTTTATTACTTTTAAAATTTCACCTTGGTTCTAGTCAGAGTGATAATGTAATACCAAATTCCCCTCCATGTAAATGTGTTATCTACTTCAAAGAAACTAATGGCTGGATAAATTGCACCAGAATTTTAATTTAAAACATTGATAACTTATGGGAGCATGGATGATTGTTGACTTTGTCAACTTGTTTGTCTTGTTTTGTGTTTATCTGCTCCAGAAGTTCTTTTGGTGACAATATTTGTGTTGCTCCCCCTCTTTGTTCTGCAGTAGTTTGATGGGTTTTTTCTTTTGAAATTTTCTGGCTGGTCTAAGGTAGCTACAACTCCTTGCAAGTATTTAGAGACTGCAGTTGTCAGTGGAAGGAATAGATATTCTTGTAAGAAGCTCCTTTTTAGCAAAGTAACCAAGAGAAATGGTGTTCTTTGGGGAAGGAGGAGAAAACATGGGGGAAAACTTCTGATAAGGAGAAGGAAAAAAATCATAACAGTTGTTGTATTTTGACGGTATTGTAGTCTTTACTGAGTGTAGATGAGTGTGTAATCATTCTTCATGTAGATACTAAGGCCATATGTCATCTGCAGCTAACTTTTGGGATCTTGTTTATGGATAACTTCAATGAAGAATGATTGCTTGGGGAAGTTAATGACATCAGTTGCCTGACACTGCTGTCACCCTAACTCTGTCTTATTCCATACTGTTCACATAATGACTCTACATACTCACTCACAGTTTTCTGATAGTTTGACCTTCAGAATGCAGCTTAAAAACTGTTGAAGACATTTTATATCTTGCTCCTTACTGAATTGAACAGGACTTTTTATACTGGACAAGGGAAAATTCTGGCAAAGAATTGGACAGTTCTTGGAAGAAGATGCCAGAAGGCTGCTGGGGAGCAAATGACACATGTATTTCTGTCTGGTGTCAAGTGTGGCATCACCTGTGTTACTTCTCCTACCTTCTTGTGGCAGCACTGAAAATGCACTAAGTTACTTCAGGAATTGTAAAGAACAAAATCCTTTACACAATTATATGGTTTAATTCTTTGACTTTGCTTACTCAATAGTTATGGTCTGTTGAGAAAGAGAGAAGAGAGGAATTAAGCAGAAGGGATAGCTTCTGAGAACAGATGCAACAATTGACTATTTCCTAATATTTTTCCCTGAAGATGACCCATATTAAGTGCCCCAACACCCCACAAGCATGTGTGGAAACTTCTAATATTTCTAAAGATTTTTAGAAACAGTAGATACCCTGCTCTCCTGCATTGTTGTGGCCTCACCCTGAGTTCTGTGTGCAGTTCTGAGCCCCAGAATTGAAGGATGTGAAGGCCCTTTGATGTAGGCAGAGGAGGGCAACAAAGCTGGTGACAAGGCTGAAAGGAATGTCCTGTGAAGAGCAGCTGAGGACTCTGTCCATCCAGCTTGGAGAGAAGGAGCCTGAGGAGTGACCTCCCTGCTCTCTCAGCTTTCTGGGGAGAGAAAGTTGAGAGAGGGGTGCTGATCTCTTGTCCCTCAGGTGCAGTGGTTGGATGTGTGGGAGTAGTCAAACTGCACCAGTGGAGGTTTAGACTGGACATTAGGAAGCATTTCTTTACTGAGAGGATGATCAAACACTGGAACAATATTCTTGGAGAGGTGGTTGATGCCCTGAGCCTGTCAGTGTTTTGGAGGCATTTGGACAATTCCTGTACAACATGTTCTAGCTTTTGGTCAGCCCTGAAGTGGTCAGGCAGCTGGACTTGGTGATTGGTGTAGGTGTTTTCCAACTAAAATATTCTTTTCTATTTGAGGTTGCTTAAAAGAAGCAAAACTACTGTTGTTGTCCTTCAAGTTATTTCAAACTGCCAAATTCAGCTGGCCAAATGCATTTGTGGTGAACTTCTCCAGCTGTCCAGAATGTACTTGTGGCATCAGTTACAATATTTAGAGCCAAGAGAAAAACTGGCCAAGTGAAGCTTTACACCTTATCTGCTCTTGACTTACTCGTGTTTGTGTAGACAATCAAATGTTTGGAGGGCTAGTTAGTTTGTTTAATGGGTGTATTTGTTTCAGAGGGGGAGAGGGAAAGTTACAGCTGGTGGGTAAACTCTCCAGTCTGCGTAAGTAAAAGTCTCTTTGGTTTTCTTTGTTCCCTAAGGAAAAAAAAAAGGGAAAGCATTTCTTACCTCAAGAGCTGGAAGTATTTCTGAGAGGGTTTTGGTAGGGTTTTTTGGTGTTCTTGTTTGTTTGTTTTGTTTTGTTGGTTTTTAAAATAATCTATTTTTTTAATGCTGCCTTTGGAGCCCTGTGAATTTACCAGTCCTAACCTGTCATTCTTCTTGACCAAAAACTGTGAGGTGCTGCACACTATGTGACAGCTTTGTACTGCTGTGAGGTGGAGACTATGAGGATACCATAATAGAAGGGTTCACTTTAAGTCAAAGACAGTGCTTGTATTTCATACCCCTAAAAGGATAATTCTTTATTTGGTGTGCTGCTGAGGAGAGAATCTCTGCTTAATTGCACACTCACTATTACTTAGAATACACCGCTCCTATTTCATCTTAGAAATAAGGAACTTCAGTCAGTCCAGTTCTACCTGTTTGTAACTACCCACAGATAAACTTGACAGAAACGTAATTTGCCTTTAAAAGTAATAATAATCAAGAGTCTTGGTGGAAATAAGTAGCAATTATATAAAAATTATACTATTATTGTTAGATCAGCAGTGCAATTAACTGTGGAAGGAAAATACAAAATAAACTTGTGAGTTGATGTCTTTTTGACGTTTGTCCTTTCCCTAGGGACAGATGTTTCCAAATTAAAACAGAGGCTAGCACTTCCTCTTCACCCCACCCACTCTCAAGCACATCTTGCATAATGGGCAGGGCACTGCTGCAGTACAAATACAACTATTTACTTTGTTTCATTTGACTTTAAAATGTCAAATATTTCATATTAAGCATTTAATATCTCTTTGCCACAAGGATATATTCTAATTTACCTCCTTTTGTTCATTAGTACTGAAATATTCTGTGATTTGGAGGAAATGAGATGATCTTGTTAATAAGCAGGCTTGCACGGTACAATCAGTAAATATGGAGAATTTGTTTTTCCAGCAAGGACGATTACTTTGACTTTCCAGTCAAATGTTTTTCTGGCTGCTTAGAGAAGGGCAAAATGTTGGTTCATTTAAAAATACCAAGAATCTTGTTGAGTAGCCCACAGGGCACAGCTTTCAGGAGATTAAGAGCTGCAAAAATCCCACAGATGTGATCCCCAATATGGTGGGTATTGGCATGTCTCCTTTGTAAAGTTTAATTTCATCTAAACTGCCAGACAGCAGAAGCAAGAGCCTCAAAATCGAATTATCTGAGGCTTTCCTTGCTTGCTGGAGTGTCGGTGGTGCTGAGTTTGTGCTTTCTGCCTTGTGTTCCCAGGCACACTCTGAGCTCTGGGAACTTTTTTGAGCACACGCTTTGGAGTGGTCTGGGCTGCTTTTGTGGCTGAGCAGAGCCCAGCAGGTGGGCAGCTCCTGGCTACCTCCGTGCAATTTGTTCCAGCTGCCAGGAATGCCATGTCAATAGCGCTGGACACGTGAGAATGTCCCCTCTTGGGAGGGGTTCAGTGTTTGTGTGCTGAGGGAGGTAGTTTAAATTAACAGCTGGACTCAGACTGAGATCAGACCACCTTAGAGTGGCAAACTGGTTGATGAAGGGCTGCCTACAGTTGTGGCTCTCTCCAAGACTGTGCTGTTCAAGTCAGATGAAAGGCAGTCTGTACAACTAAGAGTTGTAAAGTGTTTTGTGATAAAACACTTTTATTTTTCTTATCCGAGAAGAGCTGCCGATTTCTGAGTATCAGTTATGAAAATTATGAAGATTTTTAAGATTAATGATTTTTTTTTTCTCCATGTGGCTGGGCCAGCAGGCGATCAAATCACTAAAAACAAATAAAGAAGTAAAAATCTGTAGAGGAGCTCTGAAGTACTTTCCTTTTTCAAGTATCTGTGGATGGGCTGTAAAGCAGTAAAAGCACAATGAACCATGAATTTGGAACAGGAAGTAGGGAAAGGAGCTGAGAAGAATTTTCAGAGAGCAGGGCCATGCTTCAAAGGAAGGAAGAATTAGGCTGTTCTCTTGCATCAGGTAGAACTAAAGATTTAGGCAAACTCTAAATTGAACAGTCACTACTAATCTGGATTAACAGCATAAAAAGGCTCTTTGTAGTAATGAAACTCTTTGGATATCTTAGCTAGCAGTTTCAGAAAATTAATGAAATTTTCAAATCCTCATCTCATGTGACAGATGGATGATCTGTTTTTACTTTGAGCCTGTAAGTTGCTGCTTTACTCCATGATTAGTTGGCTTATGCTATATATATGGAGTATTGAAGTCACATAGGAGAAGACTATCTGTGGCTGGTCAGACAAAATGCCTGATTAGCCCTATATGCCATTCTCAGCAGTCTCATTGGAGAGCCCATGCTGTATAGCCACTGAACTTGCACCCTGTGCCCCACTGATGTGGCAGAGGATGATTGGAGAGTGGTGTTGGAAACCTCATACACAGTACATGATGAGAAATGATCCATCACATCTTCCCCCTGGCACACCCTTCTCCCCAATTCCTTCCAGGTGAAGGCTGCCTTTTAGCCATGGCCATGTCTATTCCTGCAAGAAGACAGTACCCAGTGAGTCCTGCCCCCAAAAGTTTCTTTTTTTATCCTTGAGCATGTGAGCTGCCCTTATTGATTCACCTGTAGGAAGCTTGATGCACAACATCCAGCTGATTTGTCCTCAAACCTCCTCATGGAAATGGCTTGGGAAATTTCTATTCCACTTTCTTTTTCCACCTTTGCATCCCACAGACCACGTTCAGGAGAAATACCTGGTGTGTCAGCATGTACCTGCTGCTTCTTGGCCAGCTGGGGACTTCAGTTAGAAAACTCAGCAGCAGACATTTGCAGCATCCCCAGACTCATCATGTTTGTGAAAGGGCATCCATGGCAACATGCACCTGGCTGCAGGCACTTTTCTGGTCTTTCAGTACCCCTTAGTTTTTTTTGGCTGGCCTTCTTTTCTTTTTATTTATGCCCTTCCCATCCAAAGCCCTGCCAAATTAGTAATAGTGAGGATCTGCTTGACAACCTCCTTCTGAGCAAAGAAATGGAAAGTGTCACTGCATGCTGACAGGCTGTTGGCTGCAGCTTGTGAACTTCCTTGCCTTAAAGGATGGGGTGTGTGTGTTATTTCATTTTCTTTAATAGCTTTCAGTTGACTTTTCTCCAGGTGTTCATTGAGCCCACAGAAGCTTTTCACATCAATGCTTCTCTGTATCAACAAGTATGCCTTTAAGTGGATGTTCTGTTTACTATACATAATGGTAAATTAAAAAACAACCAAACAAAGGCTCAAGACAAACAAAAGGATTGGTTCTGACACCTGCTGATTAAATATGAAACTTCCAGAGTCCCTCCTCTGGACAAGGCAGGGGGCAATTCTGTTCATGCCACTTTTGGTTTTATTGAGTTCCCTTCTCCACTGTTCTTTTTCAGGCTAAAGATCTTTCACTTATGTAACCTGCTTTTTGAAATGAAACTGTTCTTTACCTTTGATCACCTGAATTCATGCCTTCTTAATTCTCTCAAAGACTGCAGAACAAGGAGAGGGGAGAGCCAGGAGTGCACACAAGATTCCATATGTGGGACACAACAGATGTGTGTCGGGACACAATGATGTTTTGTTCCCTTTCCTAATAATTCCACTTGTGTATTTGTTTTAAAAGTGTGTCTTGATATGCCAGTATTTTGTAACATGTCAGACATGAGTATGATTAAAGTGCCTCCTTTAAAGAACTACCCATATTTATATTGAAGAACAGGATGGGGGAAGGCATTTCATAGTTATTACTACTTCCTCAAAATTCACATAAAAGTTGTTCTTAGGGGCCTGTTTCAAGATGATGTATGATTATTTAGACTTTGTGTTCATTATGCTTTTAATGTGTTTTTCTGCCTGCCACATGTGCGCAGTAAGAGATTTAATGGAACTAGCTATCTTTTGAGTTATAAACCATGAGCTATATATTTAATGTCCTTAATGATTTTTCTTTAAAAATGAGATATGGTCTCAGTGTGATCTGTGAAATATGTTAGCAGGCATAAACATTCTTTGCAAGTTTTGGTCTCACACTGAGACCAAAATGAGATATGGTCTCAGTGTGATCTGTGAAATATGTCAGCAGTCTTGCAAAGACTGTTTATGCCTGCTAACAATAAGATGTTACTGTCAGGCAGGATTTGTGAAGGCTTGGTTATGTGCACTAATTAGGTGCATATGACCAAGCAAATTTTAAAACCTCCCCATGCTTGCAAATTTTTAGATACATGTCAAGCCTAGCCTAAAGCATAAGAATATAGGAAATACCCCACTGGGGCAAGCTAATGGTTTGCAAGTGGCCTTTGTCATGTCTGCTGTTCTGTTTAAGGAGAATATTTGGACTTAATCAGTTTCTCCAGAGCCCTCCCCTCCTACTCACCTATCGTGCACAGTTGTTGGATTGAGGATATTAGAAGACATCCCTCTGCCTCTTCAGTATCTCTTTAAGGATGTCTTGTCCATGGCTTGGTCTGTTTTCATACTAAAGTTTCTATTAGCAGTTGGTAGATTCTGAGCTACTTCATACCATGAGTGGTGCTGCTTTGGGGGCAGTGGAGTTTCTTTGGTTTTGTAGACTTGCAATATATGTAAAGACTTGTTCTATAGTTAATTTTGATTAATGTTATTAAGATTTATAATTTGAACCTTGTGTCACACAGGCACAAAAGTTAATTTCAGCACTTGGGAGGAAGAAAGGGCATTTAATTTGAGGATCTGGGATATATGTCCTTAAATTTTGAAGACCAAACTAAAGAAAGAACATAAGTGTATCATTTAATTATTTTATTTTGTATTTCAATCAAATACAAATTTCATTAGCTCATATATTTTGGCCAGTCAAAGTCAGTGGGTGCATTGTCAGATTTCTCTCACCCTTTGGTTAAGAGACTGATTTTATTTTCATTTTTGGACCTTTATTATATCTGAGGTGTCTCTTTAGTTGCTGTCTGCCTGTAGCTTTGCCAGCTTGGGGAAATATTTTCCCTCCAGGTCAGAATTAAAATCTGTAGCTATTTTGAGGTGTTTATGATGCCTAAAACCCCTATTATGGATTTATTTGTAGGAAATTCCATCTTCCAAGTGCCATTTGATGAACAGTAGTGCACTGCTGATTACATGGGCAATCCATGAGATCCTTTCCTTCTCTTGATGCCCTAGTCCATAGAAAAGTCCAGGAACAGTTGCAAGGGTATTTAGAGGAAGGAGGTGGAGTTGAGTCACAAATTTCCCTTAATTCCCTATTCTCATCTTCTAGGATGAGGGAGAAGATAAGGGAATTAAGAGAAGCCCTTCAGATAAAGATTATACAATGTGAGCTTTAGCAGACATTGAGTGTTACCCCCTCAGAAATGTCTGTAGTCTTCTGAAGAAGACTAAGTCATCTAGGGTTAGGATTTTTTTTTTAATTTATCCTTGCATTGTTGTTCCTTCTGCTTTGTGGTATTGGGACATTTTTCTTCTGCTCACTAGAAAAGTACCATGTTCTGATGTTCTGCTGTATTTGAGGAATTTATGCATCTTGCCAAAGGTCCCACTGAGGCATATTTGTTTAAATAATTTTTGTTATAATAGAGATCTTATCTAACAAGTCATATATTTAATAAAATTGAAGTTCTTCTGGATAATGATAACATTTTTGAATTATAAATATTTTTTCATATTTGTGCCAGCCTATTGATTTCTGTCATTGTTCTGCACATATTTATTACAATTGTGAAAACAATTACAATTGTATTTAGCTTTGATTTTGTTCTTTCCTTCCTCAAAAACCCTGGTATGTGCATTATCATAAAGCCCCAACTTAGACTATTTAACATGTATTCTTTAAAGACTTAAATTTTTGTCATCACTATACATTTTTTTTTTTTTACCTTCAGACTGCCTAATGAGGAAGCTGTTAAAAAAGCTTTTTCTGAGCCAGAGTGGGTTGTGTTCATTAGCTAATTAATTTAATCAGAATTGGAATTTCCTTTTCACTTTGAGTTAGTGCCATACTGAAGAATTTAAAGTAAATGCAAAGTCTTAGTAAGATGTGAAATTAATTGCTTTTCTTACAAAACTTGCACTGATACCTCAGTAGCAATCCTAAAAGGAAAATTGAATTAATAAATGAAAGAAAAATGGAATTAATGATTTTAGTAATCATTAAAGTAACAGAATTTCATGCAGAACTACTCTAATCCACTGCTTACGAATTTTCCCATCTGCTTTCATAAAATCAGAAATAGTTTGCAGCCAGCATCCTGGTACTCTGATATGTAAGTGCTTTAGCAGGGCTGCAGCAATGGCTTCAAAGTGTTCTAGGAGATGAGGGAAAACAAAGAAGAAAACCCCGCAACCTCTCTGACTCTAGTCAGTGAAGATCACCACAGTTTGAGAAGTTTCTACCACCCTCTTTAAGGTCACTATATTTCATGCCAAGCTCTGACAGAGCTCTACCTTGGAAGGACAAATTTTATTATTTGATTATTTTTTCTTACTGAGTTTGCAGTGGTTTTACTAGAGTTGCCTGAAATAAATTAATTTTCTAGTATAATTATGCTCTGTAAGCAAAACTGATAGAAAGCTATAATTGATCCTACCTGTCTGGGTCCAGCCCTGGTAGTTGAAGAAGGTAGTATCTGTGAGTGACAAGTAATTGTGTTGTGTATGAGTTATGGTAAATAAGGCTGTACTTCATTTGACAGAAGAGAGCTCCAGCCAGAAGCCTGTCCCTGTTCTCTGGTTCTTTCTCCTTCCTCTACACATCTTGGGAAGTTTCTAGTGGGGAGGGAAGTGCTTCTTTTGGTAGCAGCATGGATTAATGTTGGATTTACAGGAACTGTGCAACAGTTTACTTATGAGTACTTCAGGCAAATAACTCCTAGTGGCTGATCTTGCTTTACTGTGTAGCAAAATTAAGAGTAGTCGAGTACCTGGATGCAGTGTTTCACAAACACCTCCTCATGACCCGTGACTACCAATGGGAACAGATTATTCTAATAAAATTCTTTCTCATTTAATCTTTGTAGGTAATAAGGTTCTTATTAGCTGAACTAATTTTGCCGATTTCATTTTTTTTTTCTCCTTACATACATATAAGATAAGAATAAGCAATATTGAAGTGGAGGGCTGGTAATACTGGAGTGATTGCTAATTTAACTAGTCAGCTGTGCTTCCTGCTGAACATGGCTCAGGAAGAGCTATAAAGCTCAAACTCAGGTTTCCCTGTGATTAGATAGTACTGTGGTTGTGTTCTGTGTAGGGATAAAGTGATCTGGTTAATGATGTAATTGTAAACAGGTTAATTTTTGCAACAAATTCCATGTAGTTCATGAGCAGCTAAATTTGCACTGGCAATTTACAAGACTGTCCATTGGTTATTTATGTTGAGTGAAGGTGGTTGTCCAAAATTAGTTCTGTGGAAATAACTAAACTAGCAGAAGGACAAATAAATATTATTTGTCTTCTACTTTGTACTTGGACTTTCAGTGACACAAGTTTGGAGTCTGGGAATCTTTCTCTTGCTGTGATATGAAGATTTATTATCAATGCCTTGCTGTCATTCCACATAAATAATATGTTTGACTAGAGCCAAGATAAATCTGGTAGTGCTGACAAGCATGGAAACCACAAATGTATGAAGTGTATGAATATATACACTACAGCTTGCTACTTCAGTAAAAATAAAGTGTTCAGAAGTTGGATAATGCTAGTGTTAAAAACTTGCTTGTTTTCTGATGTACTTATGATACTCTTTGGAGTTACCTGATGTTTAGGGACTTGGAAAAGATAAACAAAAATGCCTGTGGCTGTATTGTCCAAATCTAGAGGACAGCCTACAGTCCTCTGCAGCATGGGGCTGGCTGTGGGCAGCTGGGGAGCAGCACCAGCCCAAGTGCTTCCACTTTCCTCCCTCACTGCAGCCTGTGAATTACCTGCTGAGCCTAATTCTAGGACTGTGAATTGATGCATAACCTGATACAGCTGAAGGGAGAGAAGCCTGTGCTGAGGGGGCAGCAGGCTTGTGCCCTTTAGGCTTCTTGAGCAGTTCCTGTGTTTTAAATCTATCTCTGATTTCTCACTGTGTTTTGTCTACACCTTGCTTCTCTTCTTCATCAAACTGTGAAATAATCTGATCTCTCCCTTCCCATCTTAGTAGCTATAATCATAATTTGCAATTGCCCTTTCTCATGTGAATAAATGGCAATGAGGTTACACCAGGCTGTCACTGCTCTTTGGTTCCTTTTCCACTTTTTCTTTAGCAAATTAGTGCCAATGTATATTCCTCATTGGAGTGTGTGTCTCACTCACCAGCTCCAGATCACAGCTCTCTTTTCCTCTTTCTCTCACTCTCTTCTCTGAGATCCAGGTTTCAGCTGCAGACTCCACTACTATCTTCCCTCTCTGTGTCCTTTCTTTTTCTCATTTTATTCTTAGGGCAAAATGAGCCTTTTCCTGTTTTGTGTTTCTTTATACTGAAGTTTATTCTTCTCACTACTGTTGCTTCATGACCCACTGCAGACCAAAGCTGTACCTGCACAGCAGGTCTTGTTTAGCAGCTGCAGGGAATATACACTGATTGCTCCTTAAAACTTTTTGTGTTTTAGCAGAGCAATCTGCCAAAGTCTACCAGAAATTCATAAGCTGTGAGGCTTATTTGTTGGCTAAATTTTACGGGAGATTTTAAAAGTATGCCCTGAGGCATCCTTCATTTTTTCTTTCTCTTCTCATCACTCCATATCATACCTCCCTGTCAATTTAAGGTGCTGCAAATCTTCATTGAGGAGGCTGCACTATATTAATGTGGACAAGAAACAGACATTAGGACAGTGCCTCAGTGGAAAATCAAGCTTCAGGTTAAAGTCTGTCAAAACCTTTGAATAAACAGCTAGAAACAAGGTCTTACAAGTGGACAAACTGGAGAAGTTCCAGTTAACTGCCAGAACCTGCATAGTTTGGTGCTGCCAGCCCAAATAGTATTTATTCCCATTGCCCACTTGCTTGTTTGTCACCTGCACTGTCCCTTCCTGAGTGCCAGTGGGAGATGTGGGGAACTGGACTGGGAACATGATCCAAGTGGCAGCTTGCCTGGGCAGAGGTGTGAGGGTTAAGGAGTACTCTGTTGAACTGTTTTGTTTTATTTTTTTAGTCTGGTTTACTTCTTGGCTTCACATGTGCCTGTGTCTACCCAGGAGACAAGAATTTGTGGGAGGGCATGAATAAGCAGTTGGGAATAGAAAGAGTGAGTGTGGGGTTTTTTTGGGATAGTCTAGGACATTTGTTGATCAATAACTTAGATCACAGTGGTACTGTTAACCCAGCTGTGAGGGCCTGTTTTCTTTTCACTTTGCAATGTCCTATGAAAAAATAGCCCTAGAGCAGAAAATGCCTTGAAGGAGGTAGTCATTCTTTGTAAAACATCTGTGATTATTGGGCCTTAACTGCTCAAAGTTTAAGCAACTGAGTCACGCTGTCTGGTCTTGTGTTGTAGCTACAAGACAGAGACTGGCAGCTCTGAGGAATACGTGGCGTGGCCTCAGTAACCACAGTTACAAGGTATATTCACAAATTTCAGTTTTCAAAAGTTACCTCATTTAAATGGGCAGGCTGATTGAGGGAGGTTTAAATAAGTGTGCACTTGCACGTGTATCCTGTGTAACAACAGCAACACTTTTCAGTTGCATTTCATGTTTTCCATAACCTCTTTGGTGAAATTGCTGAGGGATTTTTCTAAAGCATATGAAACTTTTGTCCTCAGATCAAGCTCAGGTTTCTGTAGTATTGAACATCTGCTTGGTGTTTAAATCCTGTTGGTTGGTGCTGAGTTGCACAGAGCAAGTAGCTGAAGGAAAAAGTAAAAGAGATAAAGCAAAGCAGCAATGAAGAGATGGGAACTGCTATCCAGTTTATTCCTACTGCTCCAGTAAAATGTATGCAGAAACTAAGGTTAGTAGGAGCACTATATAGCATACTCTATGCTGAGAGAGTCTAAAGCACACTTGATTTTTTTTAAAGAAAAAAACTGTATATAGATCAATGCTTCTGGCTGCTAGCACCAGCTGTTGTCTTGATTCCCATTCAGTGCTAATACAGTGGAATTTAAGGAGAGATAATTTTAGTATGGAATTTCCTGAGATCATATAGTTTTATTTTAAGGTATTGTTCTGTATCCGGATGCTGTTGCTTAGTTTAGATCTAGCTATAGAATATAATCATGCTGTTCCCACCCTTTTATGTATAGACACCCAAACACACATGCACATTCACAATATGTGTCTACATCTATATATACACATAGATTCTTTAGATAACTTGAAAATAAGAATACAAATGTGTGTTTAAAACTGTCACATTACAATTCTGCTATAGCTGGAGTAAAATCACTCAAATTTTTTTCATGAATTAATCCCTGCTTTATGGTTTTGTTAATAGTAGGTCAGTTTCAGTTTAGAAAACAAAATCCAAAAACAAATTTAAAACTAAAATAGTCTGGAAACCAGGTATTTACTGCCAAATTTTAGATTTTTTAACTGCCTATTTTTACAATGCCTAAAACTTTCATACTGACTGTCATGGTTTAACCTCAGCTGCCAAATACCACACAGCTAAGTACCACTGTCCCCAACTCCTAGTGGGATGGGGAGGAGTATCTGGAAAAAGAAAGGTAAAACTCATGGGTTGAGATAAGAACATTTTAATAATTGAATTGTTGAATTATAATAACAATAATAATTCTAATGGGAAGGACAAAGAAAGATAGGACTGAAACCAAAGAGAGACAAGTGATGCACAGCACAGTTGCTTCCCACCTGATGCCCAGACCATCCTCGAGCAGTGATGGGCTCCTCTGAGTTTCCATACTGTTTGTGATGTTTTCTGGTATGGAATATTGCTGTGGCCACTCTGGGTCAGCTGTTGTGGCTGTGCTCCCTCCCAGCCTCTTGTGCACCTGTTTGCTGGCAGAGCAAGGGCGGCTGGAAAGTCCTTGGCTTAGGCTAAGCACTACCCAGCAACACAGTGTGTTTTCAGTGTCAATCTCATACCAAATCCAAAACACAACCCTGTACCAGCTACTAAGAAGAAATGAGCTCTCTCCCAACTGAAAGTAGGGTGCTGACTCTGTTAAATGGTGAGGAGAGACTCAAATTGGAGATCAGGAAGCTGGTTTTTCAGGACCTCGTGCTTATACTTGTTGCAGTCTTGGTGTATCTTACCTAGGTATATGTTGAGACTCCAGGATATTTACTTCTTATGCTTGTTAATAATTTATTGCCATAAGATTTCAAGTCTGTATACTCATGGACAGTTGGAATCTCAGGGTAGTAGAATGCAGCAAATCTGCATTATCAGGACAACTGTTCATATTTAGGGTGAAACATATTTTCATGCCAAAATCATGTCTTAATTTAGAAAAGATTTTGTAATTGTTAGGTGCCTGACTCATCATACAGTCAAATCGGCGTGCATGTTCTCTGATGTGGGTGAGTAGAAGGCTGACTGCTTTCACTTGAGGTATTGTATTATGTTCTGGATCATTTCATGTTATAAAAGGTGATCAAGATGTGCACAAGACAGAAGCCACTGAGTTAGTAACTTTCCTTTTATTAATGAGATACTTTTAAGTAGTTTTACAGGTCTTTATTCCCTAATCTGCATTAAATACATGCATGACTGTAACTTGTTTCATATCTAAATGTGACTGTCCACAAATGTGCCTTTAGATAAACTCAGAAGCCCCTGTGGCAGTGCCAATGAAACAGTTGCCTGTGCTCTCAGATGCCAAAGGCAGGGTCTCTTTCACTCCTCCTCCTGCTTTCTTGCTTCATCTTCATCCTTCTTTAATAGTTTTATTCTGAGTGGGGAAGTGAGACCCAAGTCACCTCTCTCACACTCATTTCATCTGAGTCAAAAGTGTTTTATAGTTACCTCAATTTTTTGGTCGTATTTTCCCCGAACTGTGAAGTGCAATATAATTCATCTTTCTGCTTAAAACAGAAAAAGTTGTTTTGAGTAGATTGCAATTACAATAAGACCCAGGTGACTTCTAGGTGAAGTGCAGTTCTTGCCTCAGTACTACAAGTGATAGTTTCATAGAAAATATGACAAATGAGGAACACTGAATGCAGTTCCCTATATTTCCCATTCATGTTTTTATGGAAGGCTGCTTAATTTCATTAGAAAGGAAAGTGAAAATTAAAGCAAATTAAAACTCTTACCTCAAATCCAGTGCAGTACCTTGACTTTTTTCAACTTGATAATCCTGACCCTGTCAGTCTCATATTTATGATTGCTAATGTACATTGACAGAAACAAAGCATAGGATAAAATATATTCTTGAATGCCTGCAAACTGTAATTGGAAGAATGGTTCAGCTGTCCTACAATGCTAGTTTAAATTGCCTTAGTAATAAATTGCAAGTGTTTTATATGGTCTGTAAAACAACAACCTATAAAGATAGGGAGAGCAATGAACAAATGTACATTACTGCATCAGAAGTGCTTCTTATGTCATTGTTACCTGCTGTGTCACATAGAGAACCCTTTTTTACCTGCTGCAGTAAAATGCCAGCACTCCCAAATATGAAAAATTGTGATTCCAGCAAAGCAAAATAATGAAAATTTAAACTCATGATAGTTGAAATAAAACTGATTTACCTTCTAATATTTAACATTATATATACTTGTTGTATAGAAGACTAAATGTGAAATAGTACTAGAAGATTAATTTAAAAGCCACAGTAAGTAATTTCTACATTCCAGTGTTGTCAATGAGACAGCATTATAAGAATCTCACACATATAAAAGGGAACAACAGTGAATCTACCCCCCTTCCCTCTTCTGCATGTGGCACTAGTAAGGCAGGTACTGAGCTACTGTCTCCAGTTTCAATGTCTACAGATGAACTTTTATTCAAGTGATGCATCCAAACATCATTGCAGCCCTATTATACTGATCAGGGAGTAAGATGGGTGTCTCTCTGCATTGTAGTGATTATATATCTCATCACATGATTGGAGGTGATGTTCTTCTTGTCCCTAATTGTCCTCTTACAAGTGCGCATGCTGCTTTTATGTGAGTGTATATTAATCCATCATAGACCAGTAAACAAGAGTAGGTGTCTTCGTGGCTTGTCTGTTTCTGGTTAAGTGAAGAGAGAAGAGCTGTGATCTTTCCATAAATGTTATGACAGGGAGCAAGCTGTGTGAGTAATTCATGCAGCCCCAGCTTGCCCTTATTTACGTCTTGAAATATCTGAAAAAGAGCACTGGAGGAAGCTGTAGCTACGTGCAGAAGGAATTATTCTAGTGAGCCAAATCCAGTCAATAATTTTGGGCATCTCAGTCCAAATGACCTTTCTGGCTTTGGAAGAAATATTTAATTTTTTTTGAGCTTTTTGTCATTGCTGGGCTTTGTATGGAAACATATGTGGAAGTTTGAATTGTGCCTCCAAGAGTTTAAATAAAACAGTAACAGTTCTGTTTGAAGATGGAAATAAGATTTGGCAATATTGCTAACAGGAAAAGAAAAGCTTTCAAGCAGTGAATTTGGAGAACAAATACAATTTTTTTCATAATTAAATATAAATGCACTTTTCCTCAACTGAGCATGCTAGACCTGAAATACACTTTGCATATTAAAAATATGGGGCTGTTTTGATCTGTAAAGGAGTATAAAAGTCATAAACTAAAGAAGTGAAATCTATAAATATAAGAGTTATTTTGGCTTGAGTTCTCTTATTTGGGATATAAAACTGAGTAAATAAGTGTATTAGTTCAGTAGTTACTGTGGGCTTGCACTTAGGTGAAAACAGAATGCAATCCACGTTTTGTCCCAATCTGCAGACTTATGTCAGACCCACACATAGAAAGAAACAAAATATGGAGCCAACATCCTCAGTAGAAATCTCAAGTCTTTACTCTTAGCTATACTTTTGGGTAAAAGATCAAGGGTCTGATCTTTGCACCGACAAAGTGGGGAAAAGGGGCAACAAGCTGCTGAGGGCCAGATGCTGTGATCGAGTGTGACTGCACTCAGGGTATCCATGGCTGGCCTGTTGGCACTGAGATGCTGGGTAGCTGCCCAGTGTGAAGCAAGACACCCTGATGGTTGGGCAGGTGCTAGCACTTGCTGGGTGGTTTTGAACTTCTGATAGAAACTTTACTGGGATAACAGATATCCATTTCCAAGGAAAGCATTCAGAGTACCAGACCGTACATAAAGAGTGGTCACTGACCCCTTCTTCTAAGTGCAATTTTTAGATATAAGCACCTGTTGCACTTTGCACAAAACTCAGGCTTTCAGAGTGTGCCAAAGTGATCAGCTTCCTGGAGAGATTCTCCTTGGTGACCCTCCTTTGTGAATCCCAAACAACTTCATGTGTGCAAATGGTGCTTGGATATGCTGTTGTTTCAAACTGGTAAGCAGGTGTGGGTAAGTGTGGTGAAACACCTTTGGATATTGAGCATGGTTAGCTAGAACTTGCAGCTTCAGTGAATTTTGTTGTCCCTGCAAATATAGCCAGATGGAATGTTTGTGTGGCATGTGATAGAAGTGCATTAGGTGCGTCTTTGGTGTACGTCATTTTCTATCATAGACCAGAAGAAAACTGTTAGAGGAGGGTTTTTCTAGTTTTCACCTTCTGAGAAGTACAGATGGGTGTAGGATAATGGCCAGGTCCTCTACCTCTAATTCTAAGGTCTTTTAAGGTCCTCTACCTCTACTTGATATTACCAGACTGTGCAGCAGCCTGCTGAGTGAATTAGAGCTGCTTCGAAATTTCAGGCCACAGTAACGGTGGCATGGAAGTTCTTCTGTGGGCATTTGTCCTCCTTCTTTCATTCTCTAAGAGCCTTAGAAAAACCTGTAGCACTTCATATGAAACACTTCTGCTCAAGAAAATGCTCCTTAGAGCCATTGAGTCCCCTTTCCAGCCCGCGAATGCAGCTGCAGTGTCATGTACAGAGGGCAGACCAGGTCAGACTAATTCTCTCTTTGGGAAACATGGGCACCAGCCAGAGACTTGAAATAAGAAAGAAACTTGTTTTGGAGAAGTCATAGACATGGTAGTGAGAGTTGGTGTAATTCTCTTCTTATTTATGGAAAACAAGCAAAAAACCACAAACCCCAAAACTGCTGCATTGCTCAGTGTGTATATATAAAGCCATAATAATTGCTAGAGAAAGTGGAGACCCAAAGAAACTCCTTTTGTTTTGCTTCTGTAATTTCCAACAACCTTTTAGTTAAGGATTACAGTGGGAAGGGAAGGAAGGGAAGTTTAGAAAGTAGTGTCTTGAATTTGAGAGGATACCTGTTCTTGAACCACAGTTTAAGATAACTGGGGTATAACATACAATGTAATATATAGAATATTTATATATATATATATATATATATATATATATATATATATATATATAGTAATGGGGTATTTCTAGGCATAGCTGGGGCTGGGTGCATCTCTGGAAGACCCTGCAAAGTGTTTCTTGAAGAATTTTATCCATGCTTAGTTCTGTGTTGTAACAGCCACTTCACTGTTAGTGCTTCACCTGTTAGTGCCTTCACTAGGTAACTAATTTGCTGTTAACTTGCACATGCTCACAAACTACCTTCATTTTCTGTTTGAACTTGACCTAAGTGCTGGGACTGAATGTATGATAGGTGCCATCAAGCCAGTGACAAGCTCTTTATGCAGGTTTGTCACTACTGGTTTGAAGACCTGTTTTGGATATTCAGATGTTGAATAACTGCTGTGGTATATGCTTGGAATTCTAGTTCCCCCAAAACAAAAAAAACATAAATGTGGCAGTGTACTTCTTATCTCTATGTAGCATTGACTATGCAAACTGCAAATTGGCAATATCAGATTTTTCTGCTATGAGTTGTAATTTTGATATCTATATCTCCACTTTGAGTTTACTAGCTACATTTCTGTGTTGAATATTTTTGAACTGTTGTCTCTGTACATGAAGATTAAGAGTTCTCTGACAGTTATGAGGTTCAGGATTTGATTCAGTTTCTGAAGTTGGCAAAAGACAATGGATTTAGTGATTTAGTCCAAGTACACATAGTTATTTTAGTGAGAATAAAGTGTGTATTTCAAGGTCTTATAAAAATTAAAAATTACTGCCAAGAAGTTCTTTTGCCATTACTTCAAAGACCCAGTTAAAGATTGAAGTACATTTATGCTATTAGACAGCTGCATAGGGATATTTGAAAATATGTTAAGCTACTTGTTTTCTTTTTAGTGTCCTTTCTTTAAAAGGCCATATAGAGTAATTTCTAGTGAGTGGTGTCAACTTTTTTCCACAGTCTAAAAAACCTCAGTAATCTTTGGCAAATAAAGGATTTGCAAGTTTGTGAGCAAAGGAGTGGTTATTACCACTGGAGGACTTTAGTGTGCTTGTTAACTGAATTGCATTTTGAACACAGTCCAGCATCTATGGGCATTTAGCCATGGGCTGTCTTAGAAACTTGGTCACCCAGAGATGTTGTGAGAGATCAGGGAGAGGGAACAACTTCAAAGGATAAACCCATACAAATTCTGATTTAGCCCCTGGAAGTTCTCTCTGGGTGGACTAAGGCATTGGGAAACTTGAGATATCTAGAGCCTGAAGTAGAATGTATGTATATGTTGGATTATTTTTTTTTTTTGGTGTAACAAAATGTTTTCTTTTTTGATAATAAAGGTCAAGTTTATTTTCTGCATTGCTTCTATTGAGGCATATCTAAAAATATTGACCTTTTAGGTTCATGACTTGGATCCATTTTTTATTTGTTTGGATTTTCAGAGGTTTGGAGATTCTTTTGATTTTTTTTTGTTTTTTTTTTGTTTGTTTGTTTTGTTTGTTTGTTTGTTTGTTTGTTTGTTTTGTTTAAGAATCCCCTACTCATGGGTTTGCTGTACCTGGATCTCTCTAGGATGAGTCTGAATAGGTTTCTGTTTATCAAGGTAGGTTGAAGAACCACTTTAAGAGATGAGAGGTATATCAAGGCAAGATAGAACAGGATTTTCAGACTCCCTAGACATCCAGTTGCTTAAACTTCTGCTTTCACAGGCATTTCTTCGCTTCAGCTGAGATAGAAACCTCTTTAAAGCCCCAAGCTGTTCATTGACTCATCTAAGAACTTTGGGTTCCAAAAAAACCCAAAAAGATAAGTTGAGACACTACTGGAGAGCCCTCACCATGTTCTTTTCTGCTTCAGTTCTTCCCTCCTACATAAGCTTAAGAGAGCAGCCAAGATTTCTGTGCTTCCAGGTGGCTGCTGAGATGGAAGGTCCTTCTTCCTCAGGTGGAGCTGTAGTAGTCAAAAGTACCATTCTGCTATGAAGCTAAGTTCCTTCACTCTTCTCTGTTCCATGATGACATCCTGAGAAGTGGGTAAACCAGGCTGCAATATGGACTTACTGTGCTTTATCTAATGCAGCCATTCATTTAACATTAATGTTTCATGAAACCAGCTTTAGTTAATGCATTTTATCAGGTTTTTGTCCAGCTACTAGTTTCAGAGATTCTAATCACTGTTTTGTTGAGATTTTTTTTTTTTTGTAGATAGCTAGCTGATCCAACTGCGTTTTATGCTCTTTGAAATTCTCATATCTCTACTTCTATTTGGAAAAAACTCTTTATAAGCTTAAACCTTCTGAGAGCTCATTGCCCCTACAATCTCTGGTATACTATATTGTGGGTTATGTAAGAAATTTCAGCTTCTCCAAAGTCAAAATAATGATATCAAGAATTAGTTTAAAATTAGTATGTATGCCAAGAAAATGTCCACAAACAGCTGATATACATCACACATTTTAATTGACTTTCTTTTTTTGCCAACAAAGCTTTGATTTCTGCTTAGTTAAAACCTAGTAGGTTTTTATGAGTAGCATTAATAGAAAGGAAAATAGCTGTTGCTCAGCTATTGGAGTATGCACCTTGAAAGAAAAAGAGTTTGAAATTTTTTGCGGTGAAATTTTTCACATGCAGAAAATGAGATTAGTCTTTGGAACTTCATGTTTTAATTTATTGAGAAATTAGCTAAAGTTGAGATTCAATATGGAGCTGTTCCAGAGATAATTTAAAATTGTGTCTTTAAGAGTTTGGCGGGGTTAAAAATTTTCAGCAATTGCTTTAAATTAAAATTGAATTGTATAAAGTGGGACCAATAGTAATTTTCTTTTTTATTCTCCCTAAAACTAAGTAGTTTAAAACAGAAACATATTTGAGCTCAGTTACATAAATGTAACCTCAATCAAAGCTTCAGTGCTAATGTCTATTATAGGGGGAAGTTCTTTCTGAAAAGCCAAATGTTGCAATTTTTTAATGACTTCATGATTACAAAAGATTCTTACTGTAAATTGTCATGCAATTCAAAAAAAGTGATGATTTGATTTCTATAGCCCTCCTTTAGATTAAAGCCATAATATGGTACTGAGTGGGTTTTGATGGGATTAATTCATACTTTTAATTTTTAGAACTTTAAAACAGTTTTTCTGATTAGAAATTATGGTTTAAAATCAAGCATGTAAAGTAAATCAAGTGTCTCTTACACAAAGAATTGCCTTCTGGTGAACATCTGCATGAAACAATCTACACAGAGGTTGTGGCTAAACCACAGATCCATTTTATATACACCCAGTGCAAGGATGGATTCAGGGATCTGAATTGATGAATGGGAAAGCTAGTGAGCAATGTAAGTGTGTTCTGCTCACTGAAAGATTACATTTCACTGTTGTGGCTCCCCTTGTGTTTTGTCTTTTTATTAAAGCGTAATTAGATTTCTGCCTTTTTTTCATGTTTGCTTTTGTATACACTTATATATGTGGCCTTACAAGATTGAAGTGTATTTTTTTTCTGAAAGTCATTGCAAATTTTGCACAACTACTAAGAAACCAAAAGAAAAAAGAAAGAGTCTCCTGCATGTTAAAGTTTTTGGAATTGATCCATTAGTCAGAAAAAGATCTGTTTTCCTTTTACTCTCTTCCTCTCCCCCATCCTCTTTAAACTACTGGATGGCAATATGGTAGAATCCTGATTTTGGAGCAGGTGTCCAAACAACATTTGTTAGGCTGTTTTGTAACTGCAACACAAAGTAATAGTTTAGAAGTACTTTATGTATTTTCACAAAGTGATTTTGTTGGCTGGTTATATCCAACACATTTAAGGAAAAATCACTCTATTGGATTATTTCTTGGGCATTTTTAACCAACTGTGTTTTCCTTCTAATATATAATTACACTAAAAGACACTTTTTCTTGGAATCACATTCACATGTAGAGCTGTCCACATGAATATTGAAGGAGTTACTTGGTGCACTGGATCTAGCTGAAGCTTCACAGCAAAAGAAATTTTGAATCAACGCGTCCTTATTTTGTTTCATATACTTGGACTGTTTACAACAATTGCTAATGAGATATGCTGATGTAGTTCCATCAGAGAAGTTTGTCTTGATTGCTTTCCTGACTTCAGCTGCAGCAGTACTGTTTTACAACAAGACTGGCAGAAAGCAAGATGCTGGCTAGATTCAAAGCAAACAAAAAAGCCTCAAAAAAAGTTTTTGTGTGGCACAGCAAAGGCAGACTATTAACAGACAAAAGGGGAATTTGGTTAATATAGCTTCCCATTCAGATCTCTAGGAAAGAAGTTGATTCACCAGAATTCTTTTTCCTAATATCCAGTGTAAATAGCGTGTGCTGTAAGTATAAATCTGTTACTCTTTGTCCAAGATAATGTGGATATGGAACATGACTTATTTCCTCTTTCCTTGTCTTTAGCTCTTAACTTCCCTCAAACTCCTTTAGACTAAACACTGGTCTCTTGAGTGTGTTCTTTTTAGTTTTTAACTCATGTTCAGGTTGTGACTCATAGATGGCTTTACTGGAGAGCTGCTACAAAGTTAGCAGCCATTCGTTACTTCTTCCGTTGTGTTTGTCCAGTTGAGTATTCCTGCCTGAAGGACTGAACTTAGAAGATTCTGAAGAGTAGAAGTGTCCTAACAAAATCTCATAACCTTTTCCCCCCTGTATTTCTTATATTGACAGAGTTTCTTTTGAAATCTGGTCCTGTCATCCAAACTTTTTACAGCCTACCACTAAGCAGTCAGAAGCATATTTTGGTAAGCATCTCCCTCTTCAGCTACCCAAATCCAGAATGAGTACGTTCAACTGCACAGCAACAAGTGTGTTAACTTTGACAGTGAGCACAGCTGTGTTCACTTTGACAGTGAAACATTGACAAACAACGTAGGGTACAGTTTTCCAGCAGTTTTGCTTCCCTCTTTGTAGTAACTTCCTCTAGACCACATTTCCTGTGTCTTAGAATATCAAGGAAAAAGCCTTACTAAAGTCAAAATAAATTACAGAGTGGACAAGATGATGCCTTTAATTCACACTGAGGTCACAAGCTTTCCAAGAAAACTGAGCTGGCAGAAAAAATTACCCAGTTTTTTTTCTCAAGAATAATTGTAAGAGGAAGTGCAGCTCCATGACAACTGTTTGTATTTCTTGTAGTCCTTAGCCAGTGCAACACATTGGATAAAGGGCCAAGTTTGCTAATCAGTATCTTTTAGTGGATCCCTTTGACCACAGGACGTCTCAATACCATTCATGGAGCAGGATCATGGGGCAGGGGTTGGGGAAGCTGTTATACAGATGTCATGTGCAGCCATGTCAGGTCTTGGTTTCTGACTTTATTTAGGCTGCAAAAATAGTGAGTTTAAAAGTATATGTGATCTCTTTTGCAGCAGAGACTGCTGGATCTGACTTGTGGCCACATATGCATGCAGAGATTGTGCAGGGTTGGGAGAAGAGGGTTGGGAGCAGTGAGGCTGGGTTGCAAGCAAGCAGAGGGAAAGTTTGGCTCTCCCCCTTGTGACAATGAAACAGTGCTGCTTATTACCATGTAGAAGGTTTAGCCTAACTCATCTAATCCATGTTGCTCCGTCCTTATCAGGAAACCTTTCCCTGCCATAACAGGAAAATATAATGATATTAATTTGATGTGATTAGTGTATTACACAGAGCTGTAACAGATGTTTACAATCTCTTAGGGCATAAGGGATGAAGATGATTCTTCATTTTCCTCCCTAAGAACTTGCAAATAACTTGTTTATCATTTGCTCTAATGTTTGTGCAATTGGAATTGAGCCTGGGGTAGGAACTCTGGTGTTCTTTCATAGTCTCTGGAAACTAGCAGTCCACCAGATTGGTTGTTCTCAAAGATGGCAAGTAATAGCTCTGTTGTCCCTTCTGACAAATTTGAAAGTATTTTAGAGAAAACTAGACAAAGTAATTTGATTTTTAAAGCATCCAGATTCACACATAGGAGAATGCTTTCCCCATTTTAGCTGAAGCCCTTTGTTACCCATGTCAGCTGCCTGGTTACCACTGACCTTTTTAAAACCTGAATGTAAAGACTGAAAGACATAAATATGTCTTCTCATCACCATCTGTCCATAAGTTGCTCCTCTGCTGATTAGGTAGAAGATCAACTTTCCTTTGAAGGTTAATGCTCTATTTAATGGAAAACTATTTCCTTCTTCGCAGTCTGGATTAAATCCTCCGATGTAGTTTGAGTAGACTTCAGAAATATTTGCTCTCTAGTGGTTTGCTCTAGCCCCTGTACTGAAAATTGTGATAAGCCCTTAACAGAAGCTTGCTGGACAATCTGTTCTGCTTCATTCTTTCTTTGTCAGATGGGAGAGTTAAAGCACGTTTGTTTCTCAGCACTAATGTCCCATACATTGGGTGGTCGGAGCGTGAGAGGCCAAGTCCTACTCATCGTTCTGTGGTTAACGTTCTTTCCACTGCCTTTATTCTTTTTATTCTCATCACTATCCAGTTGCAGTGGATTGTCTGTTTAAAAACAACACTTGCTGTAGTAGAGATAATGATGCACAAATTGGCATCTGTTGCAGATCAACCTTTGAAAAAAACCCAGCAGTACTTGCTGATATTCTGATTTACTGGTACCATGTCTCGTGTTCTCTGTGGAAGTCAATCACTTGGTAAAAAAAAAGAAAAGAAACAAACAAAAACCCCATAAGACAACAACAGCAACAGCAAGACTAAAATCCTCCCCCATCTGTAAAAGCTAAACTAGATAAATTTGTGTCTGGTACATAATTTGAACTGATTCGAAGATAGAGTGCTGGATTTAGAGCTGTACCACTTTTCATAAGCTAGCAATCTGGTCTAGGAAAGGAAAAACAGCTTTATATTTATAAGGACATAAGGTAGATTTATTGGAGTTTGTGTTTTTGGTGATTGATGTAGTACATAGACATAATAAGTGCCAGCTGTTACTTCTCCGTAAATCAGAAACAATAATATTTCCTTTTATTTCAGTGTGAACTATCTGACTTGCTTAAATTCCTTTTTAATTCAAAGGAATTTGTATTTGCAGTTACAAATTAGAAATATATCTACACAAACAAATTAGAAACATTGCACTATGATACTATAGTGGAACCTGAGAGCAGCATCCCAAATGTGTATTGTCAGGGTTTGTTATCCTTCATGAGCTAGATCAAAAGCATTTTTCCATTTCTGCCCATGCTTCAGAAATACGTATTTCTGTCTTTTTCCATTAAAGCTGCTGTGGTTTTGGCTGCTCACATCCCTTGGTACTCTAGCTGTATATGGAAGCATCGTGTTTTTGTTAATGGAACTGAAACAGACTCGACTATTCTATTCCTTTTAATCTCCACTTTGAAAGTTCCTGCTTTGTTAGCAACTGTTAAATAACAGATTTACGTATTTGGCATGAAAAAATTCAGAGTTTTGATGTGCTGTCAGAACTACATGCTACAAGTAGTTGTTGTAAAGTCATGATTTATCTGGTCTCTTTAGCCCTTAAGGAGACTGCATTTCCATACTCTTTCTTTTCAGTTTTCTCTAACTAATTGACATGTTGATAAATGTCATGTGGGACATAACAGGATCTAAAAATAAAGTGTTGTGTTTGCATAGCGTAAGGGGTTGTGAACTATGTAAAATGGAAGAAAGTTAAGTTGAAATAAAACAATTGCTCAATATGCATAGTCATGTAATGCAACAAGCACATTCCTGCAGCTTGTTAATAAATTCAATAAATGAGAGTTATCAGTGGCTGGTATCTGCCTCTGTTGTTATCCAAATGAACAAATGGTCCATGGTGACCTTTGATAGTTCATTTTAATTATATTTTAGTGGCTGTTTAGGGTTCTCAGACAGGTTTACTCAATTAAATAAATAGTCTCCCTGACATTCTTATAGATAATGAGTGTCTTAGTGTTTCTCAACCTTCAGCTTTTGCCTTTCTAAATGAAACCATGCTGCTGCTTGTAAAAGACACTGCTGCTTGGTTCACATGTATGTCAAGTGGCATCAGTTTCCTTAAACAGCTTGCTGTGGTCCACTGATGTTTAATGCTTAGGCCCAATCCTGCTAACTTGTGTGTGCTTCATATGGTGCAAGATTTACTGAACCTTAAACTCCAGATGGGGAGAGGTTACAGACAGTAAAAAGAGGTTACTTTTTGTTTGCACCTGAAGTTTTCTGTTTTAGAACATGTGGAAAAAAATCTTACCTTTGTTGTTATTTGTGTCTTTATAATGTTCTGAAATTTAAATCGAAATTAACTAAAGCATTTTTATTTCTGGAAACACACAAAATTATCATTTGCTTTTAAACTTGACATTCCAACATTTCAGATGTATTTTATTCTTCCATTTGCATCTGCTTACTCTATAAAAAGAAGTCAAAATACAGAGGTGCTATCACTTAGAGATGTCAGATGAAACTTTGCTATTTTAGGACCTATGCTTTTCAGAAATGTTTCCCTAATTTGACCCCCAGTAACCCTTGAGAGACTTGAGCACAAGTTACAAACTAATTACATTAATTGCTTTACTGGAACTTGCTAGGCATTTTCTGTTTATACATTAATGTAATATATTTATATCTCAGGCAACAAAAGCCCTTGGGGCAAATTTATGTCCTGAGTAACCCTGTTCTAGTGACCTCAACAGAATTACTCAAAGTCAAGACAGAATTTAAATTGGAAGATCAGATCTTCAGCTGCTGTTAATAGTCTCAACTCCACTAAAATTAGTGTAGCTCTGGTCACAACAGCCAGAAATGGCTCCTTCAATTATGGGTTTTTTTTATTTGCAGGCACTTCTAGCAAAGGGGTTGGACTGCCTTTTCATTCCAGATTTGAAAATGAGCAGAACTTAGCTATAGAAACAATTTTGATTTTAGTCTAGCAATTTTCTAATGTACACAACCTTCTTTTGTCTGCATTTTGGAAAAAGCCTTCATGAAATAGTGAGGAACACAGCCTCTTTTGGTCCTGCATTTTTGGTTTTTCTATGCCATTTTCTCTGCTCTGATCTTGCTTCTAAAAAAAGTTTGTGTAACCACGCAATATATAGGAAGTTATACTTAACAGTAACATGTGTTGTTTAAGAGTGTGTATAAATATAGGAATAGTCACCTAGTAATAGAAAGCTTTTTTTCAAAAATAAATTTAAATTATGGCTAATCTGAACTCCAGCCCTACAAATGTTTCTATCACTTTATTTTCACCTTGGGGATTATCTTCTTGGTTTAATTCAAAAAGATGTGCTCAGAATTAAGTCTTGGATGAAAGAAGATTCTCAACTGGAAATTTGGATTGTGAGTATTTTGTTTAGGAGGAACCACAAGTGATCTACATTATTTTACAATATTATAGCAGTAACCCATCAGTGGGAGTTGTTTGGTAGCGTTTTCATTCAGTAGTCGACATTAACACTTTTTTTCTAGCACATTGAATTGTGTGTCTGTTCCTCCTCTCAGAGGTTTTTTGTACTAACTGTAGGGGTCAATAACATCTTGTTTTTTTAAGTGACCTCCGTTTGCTAAACAAATATTAAGTTACCATCAGTCAATTGACTTGCTGGAAGAGAAACTGCATACACTTCTTACAAATGGTAGCCTGTAATGAGCCTGTATTGTTGTTCTCTAAAGCTCTTCTGCAGGCTTAGCCAAGGAAGTGGAATTGTAGTTCAAGATGCGAGGCTGGTGATCCTCACTGTTGATTAATGTTTCAATATCTTGCTGGTCAGTATCCTCAGCAGAACTGAGGCCCTGCTGATTTTTTTGTCTTAGGAAATGTTTTCTGTCAAGGCCTATTGTCCATCAAGAGAATCAACTGCACCTCTCAGCTAGGGTGCCTGTGTTCTGGTCCAGAGTGCATCCTGTGCCAAATGAAATCGAGTTAGGCAGTCTCAGGACTGCAATCTTTAGATATTCCTAGGGTAACTTTTAAAGGCAGTGGTTGGAGTACCAGTGCAGGATAGCAGTACGTATGTGGTTGTTTGCTCAGTTCCAGGTAATATTTTCAGTCTTCTGTTCTGGTCTTTAAACTCACTGTGTTAGATGAAATTTTATCCTTGTTTGGCTAGGATAAAACCTTTCCTCCCATTGCCTACATACGTGATACTGATTGAACATGTTACTGCATAGACTTCTACAGGTTTTTCGTAATTTTAATTTGCAGCAGTACAGCTTCTCTCAAAGTAGCAGTGCTAATTTGAAAGTGCGACAGCTGACAGACAGACTTTGTGAGATTGTCTGTATGTACTTTTTAATTAATGTTTTGTTGCTGGAGTTGAGAGGGATGGACACAGATTTTAAAGAGAAGGAAAAAATTGTTGGAAGAAAACAAGCAAAATTTGGATGACAGACAGAAAAGTACTACCAGCAGATGGTCAAATCTGAGGAAGAACAACTCCAAAGCAAAACATAAATCTTCTGGTTTATAGACTGTCAGGGAAGAATTGCCTGCAGAGAGATGCAAACAGCATAGGAATCAATCAGGAGGAGACAGACCTCTGCATGCAGACCCATCAATAAGGCATTGTTGGAACAACTATGATGGATGGATGTAGGAAGACTGGCAGGGAAGAAGGGAATGGGGGTTTTCCTTAGCAAATAGAAGCAGTTTGAGTGGATGGGTTTCTTGTTGATCAGGATCAGAGGAGGGGCAGGTATGAGTGACATAATGGTGAGCCTATTTTAGGGATCACTTGCTTAGTGGGAATAGGACAATGTCATATTTAAGCAGCTCTGAGACCCTTGTTGTTGGGATAGACTTTAGGCTCCCTCCTGCCTGCTGGAAGGGCCACACATAAAAGCAGCCCAGGAGGTTTCTGGAGTCTGTCAAAAGGATGCTAATGAGGGTGCAATGTATCTGAGAGAGTCCTCACAAATTAAGATCTGGCCAAGGCAATAATCAAAGACAGCCTTGGCTTGTAGCAACTATGAATTACTGAAGCTCGTGTGAGGAATTCAAGTAGCTGAGTATCATCCTGCCCTTGAAAAAAGCCAACTTGGGGTTTGATTAGAGAACTGGTAAATGGATTTTTTTGGAGTTAGACTGTAAATGCCAAGAGTAAATCATGCTTGACAAATCTGATCACAGGTTTGTGGATGAGAGCCCTCTCCTGGGATTTGTCCTGTTTTACTACAGTCACAGATTCACGTGTTATTCTGAGTTGGAAGGGACCCACAAGGATTGACTCCAGCTCTTAAGTAAATGACCCATACAGGGATCAAACCCACAACCTTGGTGTTACTGTGCTCTAACCATGTTTTTATGTCCTTGAGAGTTACAGGAGAAGAGGGTATGTGCTGGTGAGACAGAGCACACCTTCATATGGTTTGTGTATAGCAGCAAACTGGAGGTGTGGAGGCAGTGAAGCTGATAGACTTCCTTGCAGGTTTGCCATTCAGATGGACTCAGGTACACTGGAAAAATCAACCAACTGGAATCTGATGAGATTCATAAAAACAAATGCAAGTCTTTAACCTGGGATGGAAGTGCTCCTTGCAGTGGTAGGGACTGAGGCTCAGTGGTTGGGAAGCAGCTCTGTGGGAAAGGACTTAGGGTTCCTGGTGGAAGCTGAACACCAGCCATGCAGGCTGACAGTGTCCTGGGCTCCCTCAAGAGGAGTGTGGCCCTTAAATTGAGCCAAGTGGCTGTCCTCTACTTGACTGTTAAACCACATGTGGAATATTGTGCTTGGTTTTCAGCAAAAAGAAAAAGAAAACAAAACAACAAGAAAGATGTTAATAAACTTGACTGAGTCTAGCAGTGGGCCACCAAGATGGGCTGAAACATCTGCCCTGTGAGAAGGGTCTGAGAGGACTGGACCAAATAGTGGTCTTCCACTTACAGGTTACTTCAGCTATGGAACCAGGCTTTTCACTGAGGTGCTCAGGCTTAGAACAAGAGACAATTACCATATTTTGAAGCAGGAGAGGCTTCCAAAGGATTGGAAGCATCCCCCATTTTCTATGGGGGATGATTAAGCAATAGAACTAGTTTTGTAGAGACACTGTGAATTTTTTGTCTTTGGAAGTTTGATTGGGATGTTGACTAGATGGCTATTGGGGACCTTTCCAGTCTGTTATTCTAGGAGGATTAGAAAATAACAAGTACTAGTTGGCCATAAGAAAAAAAAAAAGAATATTCCCCCCCTCCCCCCCAAAAAAAAACCCCACCAAAACAACAAAAAACCTACACACATTCCCCCCGCTGACAAGGCTCATAAATCTGGGAGACTTTTAAATTAAAATTACATTTCCAAGTTTTTACTTTCAAAAATACTACCATTTGACCCAGTAATATATCTAAATCATGAAAATCGGAGTCACTAATTTACCAGTGATAAATCTGAAGTCATGAAAGAACACACATATAACTATATGCCATTTATACCTTTGCTGGATTTGACTATATTGAATTGTCTTTTTAATTTTCATTTGAAAAAAATCATAAGCCTCTTTTTAGAATAATGTGCCATATTTTCTGTCTGACAGTGCATTTTCTGACATCTGTTTCTATCTAGAATAGCTCATGCTTTCTGAAAACCAGATTAAGTATAAATCCTGAGGCAATCACTTCAAATATAATGGCAAATCAACATCTTTTTGATATAGTATACCTTCTGATTCAGGATATGATACCAAGTGTAACTTCTACCTTTTATTAGCAGGCTTTTGTCAGGAATATTGGTATAGTCAGTTAAAGACTGCTTCTCTTTGTTTTTCCCAGAAGTTCTTTAGCTTTAAATTTGGAGGTACTGCTAAATAGGTATAATTCTGCCTGCTAGCCTGTTTGCCTGACATGGCTATCTCAATGAATTCACATGGAGCTTCAGTGTGTACTGGCACTGGGCAAAAGCTCTAGGAACTGAAGACTTATTGCTTCCTTTTCCGTGTGTTTGCTGCAGTTTATGTGTGATTTTGTTGTAATGTGATTACTATGTGCTTTTTGTACTAATTTTGTTCAGGGAGAGTATCATGAAATGTGCTGTTCATATAAGGAACATCCATGTGCTCTTCAAAACTACCTTCAAGTGTGTTTAGCCCTGAGAAGGATCACTTAGCCTTACCCTAGAAAGGATGCTGAGTCTGGCAGCGCTGGAGTCTGTCTGTGGGCAGAATCAGTAAGCACAAATAGCTTTGACAGTCAGAGCTGGGAGACTTCAGTGCATGTGTCATTTGGTCTGAAAGATGGTGGGGAGAAGTTTTAGGCAGCTCATGTAAGGAATGCTCTAAGGAAATGTCGGCATTGAGCTCAGGAAGCCAGCCACATGTGGCTGCAGAGAACAGGGATCCATCCTTGTTGGAAATCTGAAAAAGGCCCAGAATGGAAAGTATGTATCTGGACACTTCAGAGAATTATTTTCTGTTCTGAGTGCAGGCTGCAAAGTACCATGACTTAGTGCAGGCTTTACTGAAAGGAGGTCAAAATAAGACACACAAGAATTTCAATTCACAGAAAAGATGTGGTTTTGAGTTCCATTTAAAAACATGCACTTATTGGCTGGGTAACATTCACTTTGTTACCTTTCAAAATTTGGATTGTCCAGTTCTAATCCATACTTTCTCTGTGTGCTTCTTGTTGCTTACAGAGAGGATAGTGAGTTAAAATGGCTTTTATGTCAATTGCAGCAGTCTAGACTGTGAACTGCATCTCTGCTGGGTCACCCAGCCTCCCTTATTTGATGGGACAGAGCACCAAGATACTTAAGAAGACTGAGAAGTCCTTTTGCAAAGCCCACAGGCTGATCTGTACTGATCTGTACCTCATCTGGAAATTAGCTGTGCTCTTTTCTGCAACTGTATATGCCAGGGCAAGAAGAGTAGGATGGTCAGGCTGGTGCTGGAGCCTCAGAAGTTAGCTACTGTTTCTGCATATGACGCTAGCACCTGGTGACTGTAGCAGCGTCCTAAACTTACCGAGTTTGCATCCCTTTTTTGTCAGTGGGAGTTAAGTGCTCTTTTGCATTTAAAGTAAATATCTGATAAAATCTTCTGACTAGCATGTGCCTTTCAAGCATGACAAATACCAGTTTGTATGTCATTTGGCAGTGACTGCTTCCAGCTCTGTTGGAACATAAGGTAACCTTGAAAGTGGATGCCATTAAATAGTATTCTTATCGCTCCTATAGTGATGTCACAGAAACTGCAAACCTTGAGCAGCAATTATATATTTGCTGCTGCTTGCAGCTCACTAGAGACTTTTTAACTAAATGATTATGCTTTACCCAGTGTGTCACTTTAGTTTATGCTTCTGATTCTCATGTAAGCAATTCTTCATCTTTTATCTGCTGCTCAAGAAATTTTGTTCAAATTACAGTAAAATGCTTTGAAAAGCATGTTGGAGTATTGGCCTCTCTTAAGACAAAAATCAGGGAACTCAGTTTCTCAGTCTGTGGCTCACCATTGACATACTGCTCAGAAGTCAGAAATTAATATTTAGAATTGAGGATAACACAAACATTTGTAGCTACCCAAAGACCCACGTGAGCTAAAGACCATGGGTCTGGGTAGAAGCAAAGTCTATAGATTTAAAAATCTAAATGTTTAACATAATAAAAGTATTGAGTGCTAACCAGCTCATCTTTCTAATCAATAGGAAAAAAAAAAAAGTTAAATTTTTCTTGACAATGCATTAAGGAGGCATGTATTCCTCTAACATAAGATTTTATTTTTCTACATCTCTATCAAAAGTGTCATGCTGCAGAAATGGAGGCGACATCAGTGACAACATGAGTATAAATAGCATGACCCGAGGTAGGATTGCAAGTGTGAGGGAGTTCAGAGGCTGTGAGACAGTCAGGTAAGGGTTCCCTATGGTAAGACCAGTGAGTGCTTGGCTTTCTATCTGGACAGCTTTGCTTGAGTTATTTTTGGTATTTTGCTTGAAGTGTTTGCAATGACAGAGGCTACGTTTGTGATGTATAAAGTCTTCCAGAATTAATATTTTTTTTCTTAAATCCAACAGACAGAATCCAGGGGTCAGAGAGCTTGAGGTAGCTACATTTCCACAAAAACCGTGCATGGGGAGGGATATGGAGAAAATCCCATTTCCTAATAAAATTTTATTTGGCAAATACACAAATGCAACAGGGATTTAACAATAAATTTGATTAGACTAAACTGTAACCTTCTGAAGCTGCTTGACTTTGTTGTGATATGAGATGCATGGGGAAGTTACTGAGCTGTAAATTATATGTGTTGTCCTGTAGTTTCACTGATCTTTTTTCACTTTCCAGGGTTGTTCATATGCCAGGCTTTACTTTGGGAGGTGTTAGGAGTTAATCAAGGTTTTGGCAAGGGTTGCACCAGATGTATCTCATGTTCATGGCATTTCTCAAGGAAGGAAAGCCTCTATCTAGCTGAGCTTTGTGGATTGTAGTAGAGAGCAAACTTGAGACCTCAGGCCCCTGAGTTATGGGTCCACCCAATGTCAATGCTGCCCAGAGCATTTTGTCAGTACTCTCAGCTCCTGTTTAATGTCTCTGAGACATAATTACTGTTTTTGTTGCTTTGGAGGGTCCATCAGTTCAGAGAAACTTGGTTTTTTGGGGGGTTTTGAGTGTATTTTTGATTTTAAATTGTCAAAGTATGTGCTTCAGCCCCTTAGAAAGGTTTTTGTGTAGTGTGATGCTGCAGGTTGCATGTTCCAGGAGGTGACAAAAAGGGTTTTTTGTTGCTAGAGCAGCTTGGGATGTTCTGGGGACAAGCTCATGGTGTTTTGTTTAGTGCTGTTAGAATCAGGCGCTGGAGTGAACTGTCTTGTCAGCTGTGTCTGGGTTTCCTCATGTGTTCAGTTTGGATGAGGAAGAGACCAACAGGCCTGAACTGACAACATAGAAACACTCTTGTCTTTCAGTTGTACAGCTGGTCTGATAAAAAATGATGGCATGCACTTTGTCTAGATTGTAGTGTTTGCATAATGATGGAAAAATGTTTCATGGACATATGTTGTGGGGTAAACTAGGAAAACTGCAAAGCAACCTGATGTAAACATGTAAAAAAAATGGAATTGGGAATTAATAATACAAACATGCTGTGGCAAGCAAAAATGTTTAGAGAAGTCAACAAAAGCTATTATGGACATTGGTAAGATCATGTAAAAATCACCAGATTGCTTTAATAAGGACCTGAAATGTAACCGAGTAGGAAACATACTTCCTTTGTGTTTTAGCAGAATGGCTGATATAGTAGTTATGTCAGTAGGTTTAGAAAGCAAATTAGAATGTTTGAAATGAAAATTATAGCAGCAGTAAGACAAAGATGGGCTTCCAGGTAACTATTATTTAAAGTCCAATAGTGTTGACTGTGGAAGATCCAAAAAAAGAGAAGGATTAAAAACAGAAACTGCATTTTAGGGCTTTGGAATGGTAAAAGTCTTAAAAAACTCAACATGATATTTAGGGCTAGTAAAAGTACAGATACTGTAACTGTAGGGACTGAAGCATATTACACACAGTGATGTATAGATGCAGTAGTTAAGCTAGGAGGCTGAATCCTGTAATCCTCACTAAACAAAAATCCCATTGAAGTCAGTAGAAGATTTGCGTGAACAAGGAATGTATAACCAGGCAATTAGAGACAAAGTTGCAGCCTGACCTTGACTGGGCCTTTGTGCCTGTGATTAGCTGTACCCAGAGCATCTGGGCACATTTGTTTAAAGGCACAGTCAATTTCAATGACAGCTCAAAAAAGAAATACAATTATGCCATAGTTTAAGTTCTAATGGATCCAAATGATGAATGCAAATAATTGCAAAGAGACATATTAAGGCAACACTTCTGTAATCTAAGTCTTTTGAAACACCAAGTTCTGTGTTCTTTGTTCCTTTCCTTCTCGGGAAAAACAGGAATTTAATAGATACCGTTCAAGTTTTGGCACTTATAATTGAGAGGCAGCTATTTGACTTCTCTTAAATGTAAGAGAGCATGGGAGATTATTGTGTGATGTGAGGTATCAGAAATAGCCTCTAGTTAAATTAATAAAAATATCTAATAGCATTTGCCATACATGTTTATAAGGTTAAATTAATAATTGCTCTCCAAATTGTTTTAGAACTATTTCAGTATGAAACAAAATGTCCTTAAAATTAATCCATTTAAATTTTTCCTTCTTTTGCAATCCTAGTTCAAATAAATTTGAAAATCAACAAAGCACTTTCTTTTGAAGCAAAATTTAATTCAGAAATGTCATTCTCACTGCCAGTTACTCTAATGAGACATGTGTTCTTGTGTCTGAATCTACTTTGTTTGAAAAGAGCTGCTCTTAAAGCATTGAGGAAATTGCAGTTCTCAGTAAAAGAAATGTTTGAAACATACAAGAACAAACAGAAATTGTTTCATGGTCTAGTCCTGTAAATGGTGACCTCAGTGACTACAATGGGCTCTTGGTATTACTAAGTGTGTGTCCAAAATTCCAGTGTCCAGGACTGCAATCCTGTAAATATATGTGTATGCTTTGTGGTACGTGCCATAAGCAATTGGGGAAAAAAGTCAAAGGAATTCTTCTACTGCATTATTTTTGTGTGCACATAATTCCATCATGGTTTTATATGAAAACCATTATAAGTAATCTCTCCAGATTGTCTTTAGGAAATAGTTTCATATGCTTTGAAAAGCAATTCCTGAAAGGTTGCCAGTAGTGCTGGAGAATTTGAAATTTCTCTCTGCACAAGTTCTCCTACTTGACGCTTTTTCCTGCTAAAATCTAAGAAAACCTCTAGAACCTTTGATTTTGAAGACAATGAAAATTATAGGATTTTTTTTTTCAGAAAGTTGAGAGCCTTTTGTTGTTTTTTTTTTTTCCTACTTTTTGTATCAGAATCTGTCAACTCAAGATATGCACCTTTACTGCTGAAGAATAAAATCTCAGGGTGGTCCAAGCTGGAGACTGGGTGTTACACAGTCATAGTACTAACCCACTTTTACTCCCTTACCTCTTCTCCCATTCTTGTTTTCATGTCACAAACCTGACTGGGTTTCTTTAGGTAAAGTTCTTCTGTTCAAGACTCTGTGACCAAGTAACTACAAAATGTAATGTCACAAACCCATTCTTTTTAATTTAAAAATTGTTTACTTCTAAGAGCAGATAAAAAGATTAACCTTAGTAAATATTTCAGTATAGCAGTAGGGTTTATGCCTATGCTTAGCCTAATTTTAAACATATTCCCTTACATCTTTTCACAGACCTAGAATAACAAGAGCCTCTTTCTCCCTTTCTCCTGCTCTCTGTATGCCTCCTTTTAATATATATAATCCATATTAATCTATTTTTCATTAGTTTCTGGGCCTGTATAAGAATGGAGGCAGCTCAGCAAGATGGTATATAGGACAAGTTTCAGCTAATGGCAATGATGATGGATTTCAGGATGCAATATTCTATCTTCCATCAGGGGTTATATGTCTTGCCATTCAATGGAAGTTGATTCCTCAGGGCATACTTCTTGCAATAACTTCATTCTGGAGTCCAGCCTCATTCAAAAACTCTTCTGATAGCATACTGTGTTCAGCATTGGATTACTCTATGTCCTGTCAGTGTAAATTAGGATCTGTTTTAATACTGCTGATGTTCCCTGATCCTTTTTAAGTAACATTGCTGTACAATACGCTATTCAGAATAATTTAAGCCAAAAATAATGGGCAACATACATTTCTCCTGATTTAGTTGCATGAAAGGGAATTGTGACCAAGTTTCAATTTAATTCTTGGATTTGCCATTCTCAGGTTTCATTTGCCTTTCCCTATCTCTCATGCCTTGCTGGCAAATCTCTTAATACCTGTCATGTTTTACATGGTACAGTAAGCTTTCTCCTTTAGTGATACAAAAGCATGATTTCTCTTCTTGTGATCAAAGACCCTTGTTATTTCTTATCTTTATTTTTTCTCCCCCATCATTCAGAACAGGTGTGACAGCTCCACAGAACTACTGATTTTCTGTACTGTAGTTTGCAATGAAGTTTGCCATTCAGGGAAAGCAAAAAAGGGAAGAAAGTATTACAGGCTCAATATCTAAACAAATGGGTTTGTCTCTGCATCATTTTCTGTAACAGGTGTCAAATTGTGGTCCAAAGGATATTTCACACAGAATTCAGGGTAGAACAAATTTCCAACACAAATTATCAGGTTAGGCACAAGCAGGTTGTGGGTAGCTGGTCCTCTGAACTGTATAACTACTTCGGCTAAAAAAATTCAGATGTTCTCTTTCTTTTTGCCTGGATTAGCAAAGATCCTTTTCATAAAATATTTAAGTAATAGCTTGATAACAAAAATAAAAGCTTCTTCTGGTACTTTTTTTATTAATGAAATCTCACAATTTAATACCTTTGTTTCCAAAACCTGACAGATATGTTAGTCTGGTGTGTTGCTTTGGCTTATTAAATAGACTTGTGTTAAATTAACTGAAAAAAAACATGATGCTAAATAGCATAAACCAGTAATATACTTGGAAACCCTAAATGAAATAAAATGCACAGGTTTCTGAGCCCCTTTATTTGTTTCCTCTTTCATATATACAAAACCTGTTTGTAATAATTTAAAACTAAGACTTTAAAAATAGAATTATTGTGTTATTACTTCCTCACTTTTCTTTAGTTTTTTGTTGAATTTTAAGTAGTGTTTTGTTTATGGTTGGAATATTTTTTTAAATAGTGACAGAGTAGGTGGTCTTGTAATTAATATTTCTGTACAGATCTGTAAACTGTGCAAGATTTGTTTAACAAAACAGAAATCATGTTCTTTTAGATTAAGACATTTGTTTAGGAATAAAGTTCAAGTTTGCCTTTGAAATTCAATGATGTAGTTTCGTGGTCTGTGAAATTATTTGTTTTATGAACCATTTTAAAAGTATAACTAATTCAAGAAATTTCTGTGACCTGTTACTAAATATTTAGACCATGGATTAATTATATTTTCTCAGTGTTTCAAATAGTGATTTTAAAAACTTGGTGAAAAGGCAAGTTACTTAGTAGTGAGAGAAATTATTCAACAAGAAGACACGGTGTGTTCATGTAATCTTTCCCTCCTATAAATGACTGCGTTTTCAAAAACTCAAGAATAAGCAAAGGTGTTGAATTGAAAACTAAATAGTCTCATCACAGTGAGAACCTGTTTGTTCAGCATAACTCAGAAATGTTCTTACAAATGTGCAATTTATTATTCCTGCCCTTAGTGAAACCTTCATTTATGAATGATTGACCTGCAGAATTGAAAACATGATGTAAAATCTACCTACTGCCTTCTTGACGCCAGTCCCTTGAAACACAGCCAGAGCTCCTACTCACTGACTAATTGGTATCTGGGATGTACTCATGTAGAGCAGGTACTGTGCTCAGGCAATGTCTCAGAATGTGCTGGCATTCAAATTAAAATTAATTTTAATTCATTTAAAATGAATTTACCCCTTGCCTCTCCACTTAGTAACTCTCCATTTGGTACTGAGAAAGTTTTTAATTCTCACTGCCAGTGTTGCACTTGCTCAAGATTGCAGCTCATTGCATTGCTACCACGTTGATAATTGTCTTCAAAAAAGGACTCTATGTTTGTATGGTTTTTTTGACAAAGCTAATGATAGTTGTTCATAAAAGCAATACTAATGAAAGCTAAGCAAAGACTGAGAATAAGCAACCTTTGAAAGGCCTGATATTTTATTCTGTTGTACTGATTTTGATGGAATACATGTGACTACTGAAAGGAAAAGAAGAGATTACAGAGTATTTTGAAAAAACAGCAATATTCAGACCATATTAAAAAAAAAGCTTAACTGGCATTTTATCTTTTTCTGAGAGAGTAAGGTATTTTAATGAGGAAGATTTCTAGCAGGAGTGCAAGTTTTTCTTTTCAGAATTGTGTGCTTTGCCTCTCTCAATGTTAGTTAAAAGTTGCTTAAAAGCATTCAAAATGAACACATTGTTTTTATAATGTGTCAAATTCTACAGAGCTGCCATGTGACAGCCACCCAGATGTCTTGCAGAGGCAGTGCACGCAATCAGCACCATAACCTTGCTGGGTTGCAGAGCGTGCATTGCAGAGGATGCTGGCATTCTCATTCCTTTAGCTGTCTCCTTCCTGGCAGGGGTCTGTGCCTGTTCATCACCTTGATGTCCCAGCAATCATCACAGTGTTGTCCTTTATCTTCCCTTTACAAAAGTTTTTTACTTGCAAAGGGCTTCCCCTTTCTTCTGGTCGTGCGTGGCGCTGCACACATTTGTCACCACTAGTAACTGGAGCTGCTGATGACCAAGAGAATAACACACAAATCTCATCTGGTACAGATTGCACTGCCTGATGTCGCCAAGATTTAATCAGATGTAAGCCTTTCAGCAGCAATAATCCAAATCCTTATTGATTCCAAATCTATCTGTAATGCTAGCTGGAAGCTTCAATACAAGCCTTAGAATCAATTAAACAATCCAGATGAAGCTGCACTTAGACAGCAAAGGGTTATCCCACATATTTGCAGCCTTTGACCTTTTTTGAAAGATCAGGGCAAAGTGTGTGAGAACAAAACCTTTCCTGTTACTATAATCTAGTTGTGAAATTTCTTCCAAAAAAATAGTCTAGCTAAGGTGCCACAAATCCTTGTTCTGAAAACTGCTCTGTTATAGTCAGGAATGGTATTGATTACCCAAGTTTGTAGAAACCTGTGAGAGCAAGCTGTCCAGAATGAGTTTCTAAAGCAATCAGGCAGCAGCCTACAGAGCTGCTCTAGAAAGCAACTAGATTTTTATTTTCTTTTCTATCTGCTTCCCAGGGAACTCAGATTAAAAAAAGGGTATTGTCATAAGTAATTCCCATTGAATATATGAAAGTACCTGCATTTTTTTAATGAAGGTTGAGAACCACTGAGGAATGCAGGTACTTGAAGAATAAGTACCAGCCAAGAAGCATGTTTCAGAACCTCAGCAGCAGCTAAATGTTTGACTAAAGAACTTAAAGTAAGTACCTTTGTGCAAATCTATAAACTTAGATATTGTTCTGGCATTGTCTAAGAATATTTAAATAAAATATTGCACTAAAAATGCTGACATGCATAAAAATTTAATTTCCCTTAACATGGAAATTTTGCATTACCAATTACTTTAGCCTAAATACTTGTACTTATGAACTGCTGGAGCAATATTAAGTAGTGTAAGTCTAGGATGATTTTCTAGCAGTTTATGATCTTCCTCTCAAAAAAAAAGGTGAAAACAAGAGAAAAAATACGTGATATATAATATAGAAGTGACATTTCTGTAGTCCTAAGTTTATCCTTATAGCCAATGTCTTTTTTTTCCTTCTTAGCAAATTCTTTTGAATTTCTTCTTAAACTCATTTATTTTTCCTTGCCTATCTACTTTGTACATTCCTCACTCCTCCCATTTATTTGTTTTCTTTCCCTAATGTTATTCTTAGTATTTAAAATGTCATAGTGAATAGAAGTCACTTAAAGCAAAATATAGGTCAGACTGATTTGTTTATTTATTTATTTTCCACTTTGATTCTTACTTTTTATGTTTGTCTGATGTGCTTTGTAAGCTCTTTGGAGCAGAGACTGATTCTAATCTCTGCTGTTGTCATGATGTTTTGATTTAGTTCATATTAACTGCAGTGGTCTTTCTACTTATTTTTACTTATATCACATCACATCTATTTGAAGTGACGTGAAATAAAATTTATGTTCACTGTGACTGTTTGGCTTCTGTAAGGCTCTGTTTTGTTACTGTATTGAATGGTAACTTAAAAGTTCTCAACTGCAGTCATCCAAGTTTGCTGGTGACAAATGGGTGCATGGGAGATCAAAATCAGGGCTTTTCTAGTAAGACCATAGAAGTGGGCATAAAAGTTGAATTTAATTCTTAACTATAGCTACAATTTTTAATTAAAATATTTTCTTTTTTTTTTATTGGCATCAATTTCTAAAAATACTAGCATTGAAATATATGAAAATTGCAATAAATTATTATGCAAGTGAAGTGTTTATAAATACTTCTGCAGTATTTCCATTTGCTTACAAGTAATTTCAACATTCAGATTTAAGTACTTGATTTTAACCCATTTCAGTCAATTAATAAATACAGAATATAAGCATCTTAAAACAGAGGGGTTTATAGACAGCATTTTCCTATTCAGAATTGTCCACAAAATCCTTGAAAATGAAATGAGCTGACAACTGTAGTCAGCACAGATACATAAGGTACCATTATAGCATATTGCACCATCAATTATGTGTCAAGCATGCTGCCAAATATTAAGTGTTCTGACCTTTGTTATTAATAATAGAGGCAAGCACTGGGGACATATGAAAGATAAGTAATGTAATGCATGAAAAATCTGTTATACATTTGACTTTGTTAATGGATATATAGCCTATTTGGTATCCTGCCCTTTCCCTTGCAAGCCGTAATTTTATGAAAAACTGGGCATACCATGTAATGGAAAGTCACGTTGTGGAAAACATACTTTGATAGAATGAAATATTCTGAAGTTAAATAATAGCAAGAGAGCACTTGTCATCAAGCTTTGCACCTTTATTTATATGTATTTGTCACTTCTCCTGTTCTTCATAAAAAATGTGAAATTATTGAAATGGAGAAGTGTAACTTTATTGTATTCTCCATTCACACTTGTATTTTTAGGTTGTTATTTTGCTTAATATCACCTATCATCTTGTAGAGTTTGGCTAGTCGAAGGTTTAATCAGTGTCTTTCTCTAGAATACACTTTCTATCTAGCCATTTTCAGATGTTCATGCAGGACAACACTGATGATAATAGGTAAAAATGACAAAAAATAGTAATGTAATGCATGAAATGCATGGTCAATCAGAGAGGATAAACACTTTTGAAGGGAGTGGTGGTTAAAAAAAAAAAAGTTCAAACCCCAATTCCTGAACTGACTTGAAAATGCCAAGAATATAGAAAAGCATGGGATAGAGAAAACTCCTTCCTGTGTAATCACTCTTGGCTCTATTTCCTGCTTCCTTCTTAATGTAGAACTTAGACTCCAGAATGCATTACCAGTAAAACATTAAGCAGTTGGTCCACGATTTCATCAGGAGTGCTCTTTAATTATATGAAAACCAACTGTTTGTTTAAATTTATCAAAAAGCATTCTTCAGTCCTAAAAGTCATAGAATCTCTCTTATTACAACCTGTGCTAATGTTCTATTAATGTTCCTTTTTCTTTCCTCCCTTTGAACTTAACATTTGGGAATAACTAGCTTGGTGACAGTAATTGCAGCTACAAGCCATATTTCTTTCTGAACTTTACTAATCTGTACGTGCATAAGAAGAATGAAAAATTAGAGCTCCGCTAATCTCTAGTACATTTTTGTTGATGTTACTTTCTTTGTGTCATCATATATTCTAAATGTGTTTAAGTCTCAAAATTGTTTTGCAATGAAAATCCAGTGTCCTACACTACAAGCCAATGCAGAGTTAAGAAAGAGCAAAGACAGTATTTTTTTGTGAAATTACTGAAATTTGCACAAAATCAAAAATGTTGCCAGACTACTATTATATTTACAGAAGCAGATTCATTCTTCCCGTAAAAAGTAGAAAACTCTTTCTAGCAATCCTTAATGATCTGCTGCTTATCCTGTATGCAGGACACACTCTTGTAATCATCCAGAACTTAAGATTTCATTTGATGTTCATGTCAACAAGATGTTTGGCTGTTCTACAAAATTAAATCACAAGTTCCTTAAGCAAATGTTCCTCTAAACAGTTTTTTACATGAGAGTAATATGAGAGTAATTTGCTGCAGTTAAAAAATACATAGATGTATAGGAAGAGATTGTTGATCTGTATCTCAAGGTAACACTGTAAGCATATTGAAAAAGCAACATTTCAAGGGGTTTTTTTGTTGTTTTTTTTTGGTTTTTGTTTGTTTGTTTGTTTTTGAGCTTTGTTTGTTTGTTTGGTTTGGTTTTTTGGGTTATTTTTCTTTGTGGGGTTTTTTTGGTTTTTTTTTTTTTTGGCTCCCTAACTCTGGGCACTAAATACAGTGTATTTAGTACATACATATGAATTTCCTTCTCCTTTTCTTACTAAATTGGAAGAGGGGAGAGAACAACAGGCTTCTAGTGATCAGATTGTTTTTCCACAGTATAAATTTGAATTGAAGCCATCTTTACAAGCAAATTAAGCTAAGCAGAAGATAATTTTTTAAAAGTAATTTTATATATCTGCTCCAGAAATTGTTTTCCTTATGTTTATATCAAGGGAGTACTCAGAGAATCACAGAATGAGCTGAGCTGGAAGGGACCCATCAGGATCATTGAAGTACAGCTCCTGGCTCTGCACACAGCAGCCCTGAAAGTAAAACCATGTACCTGAGAGCATTGTCCAAACACTCCTTGAATTCAGACAGGCTTAGTGCTGTGACCACTTCCCTGGGCAGCCTGTTCCAGTGCCCAAGTACTCTCTGGATGAGGAAGCTTTCCCTGAGATCCAAAGTAAACCTCCCCCAACTCAGCTTCATGCCATTTCTTGAAATCCTGTCCTGGTTTTGTGATGAGATCAATGTCTGCCCCTCTGCTTCCCCTTGAGAGGATGCTGAAGACCACAATGATGTCTCCCCTCAGTCTCCATTAGACTGAACAAACCAAGTGTTCTCAATAACTTCAGACCCTTCACCAGACTTGTAACCCTCCTTTGGATGCTCTCTAATAGCTTAATTTTTTTTTTTATATTGAGGCACCCAAAACTGCACACAGTATTCAAGGTGACACTGCCCTGGTGCAGAGCAGAGCAGGTCAATCCCCTCCCTTGCCCAGCTGGTGATGCTTTGCCTGATGTCCCCCAGGACAGGGTTGGCCTGCCAGGGCACTGCTGACTCAACTTGACATCAACCAGGACCTCCAGGTCCCTTTCCAGAGTGCTGCTCTCCAGCCTCTCCTTCCTTAATCTATACACACAATCAGGACTGCCTTGTCTCGGGTTGTAGGCACATGGCACTAGGGCCTGTGGAATATCCAGGGTAAAATAAAATTTTATTATATTTGATACAATGCTTAATTAAAGCCATTAATTTCTTCATATTTTGAGTTTTATTAATACATATTTAATATATGTATTAAAAAATTTGTGCCCAGCTGAAAAGACACGACTTGATTGCCTGCCCAAAGAGGAATTAGTCAGCGTGCATGATTTCTAATAATTTCACTTTTCTCCTTCATGCTTGACTTTTTATCAACAAAGTAATACTGAGTTTCATTATTTATTTTCCTGATGCTCTAGGCTGCACTCTGAATATCTGCAACATCAGCAGCCAATGTCATGTTTTGTCTACTGTGGGCTGTGCATGCTTTCAAGGATTCATCAAAGGCGGCAAAGCTTTGGTTGAATTCTCTTTCCATGTTACCCCCATGATCTTCTAGGACTTCCTAGGATCAACTAGTGGATAGCTAACCACAGGTTTTATTCCTCTGCCTTTTACATAACAGCCTGGCTTCCAGCCTTGTGACAGGATATCCACGCTGTGCCATGCCCTTTCCCATCACGTGGCAGACGCGCATCTGCAACGCTGGCATTGTGCTGGTGCAGCAACTTGCTTCCCATTACTCAAGGGCCATATGCTGCAGCACCCTCAGGAAACAGTTTGGCAGGAGTGAGAGGCTGCTCAAACCCTGCACTCCTCACCTCTCAGGAGGTGCAAGCAGCGAGTGGCCAAATTAGGTGTTTGTTAAGCTTGGATTTTTGTTTGTGACCCACTGATTGAGACCTTGAGTGGCATCCTGCAAGGAGAGCAGGGGTGATGGGAAGTAAAATTCTCTGTGTTACCATTAAATTTGAAATCAAAGCTCTCAGAAACTGCTTGATGCGTGGCTTGGGTCAGGGATGGCCTTTCCTATGGTGACAAGGAAAGAGATGAAGGCCTGCATGGGCACATTTCTGAGACAATGGCTTGGTTATTGAAACCTCCCAGGACAGTCGTCTGCAAGGACACTGTGGTTAGTGAGGCTCAAGTGAAAACATTTTTTGAACTTCATAACACCTTGTCAAATTAAACAAATTTACAATTGGTAATAGAATAATAGAATCACAGAATGGCCTGAGTTGGAAGGGACCTTAAAGATCATCTAACTTTTGGTCCCCTGCCATGGACAGGTACATCTTTCACTACACCAGGTTGCTCAGAGTTACATCCAGCCTGCCCTTGAACAATTCCAGGGATTGAACATTTACAGGTTCTCTGGGTGACGTGGTACAGTGCCTCATCCTCTTCACAGTTCTGTATATAACTGTGTTTAGAGAAATTAGTTCTGTGAATTTGCCCTATCCTGAGGTGTTTCTGCTATGTTTGACACCAGATAAGGGAGTAGATGAAACTATACACCATTTTATACCCTTGAAGTTGTCCATGAGACAAGGAGCAGTTTTGATTCAGCTGGGCTAGTTCTGAGCTACCTGTTTTACTTGTGTAATGTTCAAAATCATTGAACTGAAAGAGTTTAATTTTTGTTAGTGGCAGAGTCAGATAAGAAATTGTAAATTTCAGTTCATATAGCTTTGTTTTTCTGCATTTGGACATTTTACACTCTTATAGGTTTTTTGAGTAGAGCAACAATTTTATAGTAAACTATAGAGAGTCTCCAGCCAGTTGATGGATTTTGTACTAGTGTACTCTGTATTTTGTGTCTCATACTGCCATCTAAGGGCCATGTAGGCTGAGAAGGTGGCTGAAGGTTCTTCAATTCCCTTCTTTCTCCATACTGGCCTTCCCTTTGAGAGGTCAGCAATCCATGGATGAGAAAGGTGGGCAGGGGGTAAACACCAGTCTTTTGATGGCCATGTGCTTCATCTAAGAGGAACAGAGGAATCTTCCTGATAAGCGATAAACTGGAATGTAAATCTTAGTCATTTAGAAAAGTACAGTTGCAATGAGTTTGTGTAAAGGCCACAGAATAAGAAAGCAGGATTACAGGATTTGAGGCTACTCCTGAAACAGAAAGGGAGTGTGAGGTTTAGACTCTTCAAGGTACCTAAATCCTCGTGTCCTACTGATTTAGGAAGTCATGCTTTATAATATAATTTGCTTATTAAGATTTTCCCTAGAATGGTACTAAATAACATGATTTAGTTTCTTAGTTTCTTTGCTTAGTGTTTTGGTTTTTTGGGTTTGTTTTAACTGGTTTTGCATTTTTGGGCATTTTGATTTTCTGTGACTAAGGGATGAAATGGGAAAAAATTGGTGTTACTTTAGGAGTATATGATATTAAATAATATGAACATCATTTAAGTATTTGGGGGTTCATGCATGCAAAATTTCATCACAAAAACTTATCTTTCCAGGATAAAAATGCTTTTTTTATATATATGTAATCTGCAAACTGTGTTTGTGTAGACTTAATTGTGTAGGCTCCTTTCTCACACAGATATTTTGAACTACAAGAGTGATAAAGAAGTGGTGGAAGAAGCAAAACATTTCATTGTTTGTCAATATAGTAATGCTGGCATTGACTGACAGAAGCAGTTTTTATGATGATGACCCCTTTATTTTACAATGCATTACTTGCTTTTCAGACTAGTTTCCAGCAAACCTTGTGTACCAGAGAAAGTCATTAATCCTGCATGTTACTTTGGCAGGCTCATGGAAGCAAAGACCTGGAAGAGCAATTGCGGTCCGTGTCCAGTGTGGATGAACTCATGACAGTACTTTACCCGGAATACTGGAAAATATTCAAATGTCAGTTGAGGAGAGGAGGTTGGCAACACAACAGGGAGCACTCCAGCTTTGACACAAGATCAGATGATTCCCTGAAATTTGCTGCAGCACACTATAACGCAGAGATCCTGAAAAGTAAGTACAGGATGCAATCCACGTTCCAACACACAATAAATGAAATTCTGAAGGCTTTTCAATTGTGTCAAAACGCTTTAAAAGCTAAGCATTGTCAGTAAACCAACCTCAGCAGTTTGATAGGATGTGTTTTCTATAGTAGAAAATCTTTGATAGTCAGCCTTTCATAATGAAAGAAATCACTCTGCAGACATATTTTAGGTATGCCCATTGTACAAAAGTGCTTTCTTGGCTCAGTAGAGAAAGTGAACTGCTTGTCTTAAAGTATAAGGAATCCTACTTCGCAGAGGCTATAACAATTTTGCAGAAATCAAAGAGAATGCTAATAGTTGGGCTCATTGAACTATTTCTTCTCATTTTCTGCAATTGCATCACAGCTAGTAGTGCTTTCTTCTCTTATGCATTATGACTTTGGAATGCCAAATAATCCACTTGTAACTTTTTCATGTTACAAGAGGATAGTTGTAATGATGTTGTGCTAAAACAAGCAAAACAGTTTACAAACCAATGTGTTTGAATACCTTTTTCAGTGTTTCAGATAGCTTGGATGAAAATGTATTAGCTTACAGTTTAAGCCAGCACTTGTAGGCAGAGAATGCAGGATTTATAGCAGGAGGTGTATTTTTGGACATGATATTGGAACTAATGTACCTTAATGGAGAGTTTAAAGTACACATAAGGCAAAATTTCCATTTTTGTTGAATAGTTTGCCAAAAGGGAATAAACTTACAGCTGTAAGTCTCGGGGCTGTTGAGCGTAAGGTTATATTTAGTAAAATGCTGTATAACATGATACTAAGTCTTTGCCCAAATTTATGTGGATAATCTGGGCACAAAAATCATCCATCAGATTAAATCACATGGTGTACATAATTGCTAAATACTTTTGCTTTAAATTATACACTTCTAGTTAAAAAACTGAACATGTATTTAAATGAATTTCACATTATGTCTATAAAATTTTAAAATTATAATATTAATTATAATAATTATAATATAATTTTAATTTAAAATAATAAATTAATATTTAAAATTATAATATTTTATATCCACGTGAACTACTGTGTGGGGCTGGTTAGAATTACTTTGCAGAAGTGTGCAGAGCTAAAGTGCAGACTTGACTCAAGATGAGAATTGCCCCAGGTGAAGAAAGGACATGTGCAGCTTTAGCTGCTGGCCAGCAGTTTGAGGGAGGTGATTCTGCCCCCCCTCTGCTCTAGTGAGACCCATCAGCAGTGCTGTGCCCACAGTGAACAGCTCAGGGGACAGCACAGAGGGATGTGGAGCTGTTGGAGCAGGTCCAGAAGAGGGCTGTGAGGATGTTCAGAGGGCTCGAGCACCTCTCCTATGGGCTGAGAGAGCTGGGGCTGCTCAGGTGGAGAAGAGAAGACTCCCAGGAGTTCTTTTAGAAGCCTTCCTGAACCTAAAGGGGGTCTATAAGAAAGATGAGGAGAGATGTTTTAGCAGGTCCTATTGTGACTGGACAAGGATAATAATTTTAAACTAGAGAAAGTAGATTCACACTAGGCAAAGGGAAGAGAAATTTTACTATAAGGATGGTGAATTACTGGAACAGGTTGCCCAGTGGGGTGGAAAATGCCCCATCCCTGGAAACATCCAAGCTTATTCAAGTTTGGGTGGGGCTCTGAGCAACCTGATCTGCTTGAAGATGTCCTTGCTCATTACAAGAGTATTGGACTAGATGGCAGGTGACATTTAAAGGTCCTTTCTTACACAAGCCAGGCTATGATTCTGTGCTTTAGGGTCTCCCCTGCCTGTTGGATTCCCTTTTAGTTCCATTGTGACTTTTCATCTGCTCCATGATGATATGAAGGAGAAAAAATCAACTAGAAGGTAACAGAGAGAGATAGATGTGTGTTTCACTGACTAAAGGGTGTGACTCTAGAGTTTCATATTTTGGTTTTGAAGTTTAATAAGGAATCCTAATTTACTGCAGGATAGTTTTGGTTTTAAACAGTTAATTTATAACATGAAATTCCCTGTAACTTGGCAGGTATCGATACTGAATGGAGAAAAACTCAGTGCACGCCACGTGAAGTGTGTGTGGATGTGGGAAAAGAGTTTGGAGCAACTACAAACACCTTCTTTAAACCTCCATGTGTATCCATCTACAGATGTGGAGGTTGCTGCAATAGTGAAGGACTTCAGTGTATGAATATCAGCACAAATTACATCAGCAAGACAGTAAGTTCTCACGCTTTTACATTTCATGTACTCCTTGCAAATACATTTATATTCATGCAAAATTTAAACTTTCTTATTGCTAAGGAAATAGTTGATTCCAAAATACACAGGAAAAACAGCTGAAGACACTACTGCCTGGAAAAAAACCATGTTTAATTTTTATTTTTCAGGGGAAAAAATTATGTCTCATTCTCAAATTTGAGATTATCCATGAAACTTAATTCTCTCTCTTTTTTTTTTTTTTTTTTCCATCTATCTTATGCCTCTATGGGGCAAGCACTCCATGGAAAACTAGCCTGTAATTTTATTGGTGTAAACTGCTGCAGGACATGTGCAGGCAGGATACATGTTTAAATAAAGCCTTTTAGGAAGGGTGTTTTACTATATTAAGACATATTAGCATTATGTACCTATTTATTTTGTTGTAATGCATCTTCTTCCAGTGTATGTGCAGGTTTTGTTCTTCAAGTTCAGGGTTAGGGATCAGGTAGGATCCAGTGCAGAGTTCATGCACTGAGCCTGTGACCTGCCTTTAAAGCAGTATATACTACATTATTCTAAGTAGATACAGGAATTATCACAATTATCTTTCAACATTTCCCTCAAAAATCATGTAAAAATAGTCATACTTAAAAGCATTTCCTAGGGTATTTTCCTGTTACTCTAGTATTTGGTAAGGGTTTTGTTGATTGTTTTTCACTTTATAGTGTAGAACTTGCTTCCTTTTTCAAGAGGATTCATCTAGCTGAAGATGCAGTGCATATTTATAACGAAGACCAAAAATTGCATAGCCAGTTATAAAATTGAAGCCCTTAGAAATGTCACTCCTTTATCAAAAACCTTCTTAGTGCTCTGAGCCTTTTCTCAGGGGAATTAGGGAATTTTCTTTACATCCCCTTACAACAGGAATGTAAAGAAAACAGCAAAAGCCACTAATTTTATAGAGTGCATTTTCTGCCTTCATTTCTCACCAAATCTGTCCGTCTGAAATGCTATATCCTTCCAAGAATTTTCAATCCTAAATTTAGGCTACTGGTAGACAGCCACACAGCACAGGAGTAATGTAGCTCAAATAGCTTAAATGAGGACAACTACAACACTGACTTTGGTCAAGCCTTACCATTTTTCTCATTATTAGGAGAAACCATTGTCTCAATTCCACTTACCTGAAAGATTCAAATATAATTTTCATTTTAAAACTCAAGAAGTGAGACTTTTTTTTTCATGTATTGGTAAAGTTTAGCTTACCAAAATAAAGGATTATCTAATCACAGAGAGAGCTGTTCCACATAACACAGATTTCCTGTTTTTTGAGCACTGTGTCAGTTTGGGCTAAATCAAATCTTTGTCTTCATCTTACTGTTCATATCTGTTTAGAGAAGTAATTTTTTACCCAGTAGAAAATGTTTAGCACTGAGTTTCTTTTTGAAGTTCTTGATGTTATTGGTGATGATGTGATCTAGAGTAGTTAAAGATTTGAGAGACTCTGAAAAGGAAAATGTTAAAGGTCTTACTCGAAAGAAGAGGCAATAACTGTTTTGTTTTCTTAATTATTCTGTAAAAGCAAGCAATTGTATCTATGAGTTTTCTGTCTTGCTTCTGATTTCCAGTTTTATCTGGTCCTTGACAGAATGCAGTTTTAAAAGAACCCTTAATAAAGGAACAGACCTATAGCTATATATCTTCATCTGTCACCATCTCACATTTTTAAAATTATGTGACCACAGTTTAACCTATATCAGATGAGAAATAGAAAGAAAAAAAGTATTGGATTCAAGACCTTCTGTCGAATTCAGGTACCCTCCACATCTATTTTCACCACAGTTTCTCTTATTTCCTGAAAGAAATGAGTACAAATAGTTTTCTCATAATTCACTAATTTTTAGCTTTATTTTTTTGTGCATAAACTCCATAAGGTAACTTCATAGTGTTCATCCTGCAGAAAAAGTGCTTAATGGGAAACTAATTTTTTTAGCTGGAGTTCTTACTGTGAGGGCAAGCTCTAGCACTGGTTCCAGACATTAAAATATAAAGAAAGATTATATCAGCTTTCATCAAAATTAATTAATAAATAAAGAAATAAGCACAGAAATTATGTTTACAGAGAGAAAATAGTTGATTTCCAGAAGAATGGACTAGATCAGGTGTTCCCAGACTGCCTTGGTGGTAGTGGTCTAGAGCAAGGTCAAAAGTTTCTAGTTCAGGCTGTGTTACTCCTTTCTAGCTACTTAACTTTGTGGAGAGAAAAGTAGAAATGTATTCTGCTTTGTTTTTAATACCATTTTTTCCAAAAACCTGTTTTTGTAGTTGCTAAGGGATATTTATACAAGCAGGATTGAAATATGAGACAACTTCTTAATTAAGATACAGTACAAGGTCTGTGACAATATTTGAAGACTCCCTAGGCTAATTCACAAACTGCAGTAGGTGCTTTCCTGCCTGCAGTAGCTGAGTTTTTAACTGGTGGCTTGGCAAGTAAGGATCTGTGGGAAATGTGACTGCTTGGGTGTTCATTTTGTGGTGTGGTTGTTAGGGTTTTTTCTCTGATTTGTTATCAAGCAGCTGTTCTCTGTTTGCATGGCACAAATGATTCAGCAGTGGATACAAAGATTGTGGAACTACCTGGTGCAGTTACAGCCTGTCCCTTAGCAGCACTTTTTAATGCCCCACCTACAGGCACTCATATGTTGAAGGGAAGCAGAGGGCTGATGTCAAAGAGCTGTTTCATCCCATTCTCCCTCTTGGCTGTCAGGATGGACATTTTTTTGGCTTCTTTCAGATCACTTGTTGTAAAGGTCCTAAATCATCTCGTTTCACGGTTACAGTTATAGTCCCTCCAGGGAAAACATCTATCCAAGCAGATCAAAATTAGATTTAGAGGAGATTTTCTCACAGGAAACAAGTTAACAGCTTGAAATCGTTTGCCCAGTTCGGTATGCATGTGGTGTTCTTTTTCACAGTTCAGAGATATGCCACAAAAATCCTCAGTTGTTTTCAACATTACCATTTCTACCTTTTCCCATGCATTTTTCTGTTAGACTAATTATTATAGTGATATAATAGGTACTTTTAATAGTGGGAGATATATAAGTTCCAAATGTTTTTTGTTAATATTTCTGGGAAGAGGAAGGGATTAAAATAGAAAAATATAGAATAAGGAACCCAAGCATATTAAAAATATATTTATTTATTTATTATATGAAATACCTGTTGTTGTATCCCTCATAAGACTTGAAACAGTTTTTCAGGAAAGTTCAAAAGTAAAATAATGATGATGTGCCATTACTCAAATAGTTTATTTTTTTTTCTTTTCAATATAGAGGTGTTTAGTTTTGAAATCAGTTTTATGTCCTTAGTTTAAAAATCTCTCTAGACACATTGTACTGTGTTACACTGGTTATATTTGGCTGGCCTTACTGACACTTTACAAAGTGCAAAGATCACAAGTGATGGAAACTTAGACTCAATCAATTTAAGGGAAACTTGCCAAAATAAACCACAGGCCATCTGAAGAACATGGGGTAGTTAATGTAAATCTTGGGAAAAAAACATACATAAATCCTGTATTTGAAAAGTATCTAGAATGATGGCCTTCCCACACAATAACAGTGTTGATATATTTTAGGAGTCAGGGAGCATATTAATAATTCTAATGTGTGCTGATACAATGGATATTGGCACATATGATGATAGTGCTGAATAAGTTAATTTAGCCACTGAAGCAAAGAAATGCTTTGTATTTAAAAAGCCTCAGTTTTTCTGATAACTATGCTACAAAGTCCTTCTAGTGTAAAGAAGAAGCCATCAAAGCCACAGATCAAAATTACATGCCTTTTGGGGCTTTGAGTAACCTGGTCTATTGAAGGGTGTCCCTGCCCATGGCAGAGGGGTTCTAATTATATGATCTCTAAGGTCCTTTCCAAACCAAACCACTCTATGTTTCTAAGGATCAGTGAGAAGGAATATATGGAAAATTGCTTTTTCAGGAGTTCTGAGAATGCTTTTTCTCAAGTGATTCCCATCTTCTGTTAGATTTTTTTTTCTTTTTTTTCTAAGTTTAAAATCATATTAAGTTCTAGGTTGTGGACAGTACTTAGAAGAGAAGCCCTAGAAATGGTGTGAAAGACTGGAAGACCTGCCATCTGGCTTTCTGTGATAAAACAGCCTTAGACTGGCTGAAATGGCAGGTGTTGAATTCTTATTAAATACATTTAATTATTAATGGCTTTCAATTGTTCCTCAATTACACAGAGCTTCTGTTAGTATGTGCTGTACTCTGAGATTAACAATGTGTAACTGATTTATGTTTACAATTAGCAGCTTTTCTGGAGGAGGACAGGGCTTTGTGATTGTGTGGGGGGGAGTTTTAGGTTTGTTTGGTTTTTGGTTGATTTGTTATTTTTGTTATATATATATTATTCTTTAGTTATACAATTGCTTTTTGCTTCTGTTGTTGCTTTCCACTGGTTTCTTGAAAATGCAGTGTTGGTGGCAAAAAGGTACAGGACAGCATGGACCAGTTGAGGCTATTTTTGTCTTTTATTTGCCTCTGACTGGAGCAATACTCATGAATTGCTGTTTTATTTATTATAACTACTAAAATTTTTCAGAGCAATAAATGCTCTCCATTTTTCAAAGACTTCTCTAATCCCTACTGCTGTCAGATCTTACATCTTCTGGGGACTGAAGCTTATTTGTTGTAGTCTTTGGTACTTAATATCTGTATTTAGGGATTGGTACCTGAAGGAAATGGCTTTTCCCTTTAGAGTGAATTAGTCTGTTTTTTTAATCAAAATTTAAAGTTGTAGAGGAAGAGAAGATTTGGGCTTCTAAGAGTGCAGTAAATCCAATCTGGAGGAGGACAGGGCTTTGTGATTGTGTGGGGGATCAAACAGAATGGGGGATCAAACAGAAATATAAACCATTTGGTCTCCAAGAAGAATTGCCCGTTTGGGCCATGTGGGTAGCAGCAATAGTAGCCACAGCCAACAGTGGTGCCAGAAAAAGAATTGAGAACCAGCCTCATACATAGATGTTATGAGGCATTTTACATAGATATATCCTTTCTATGTGTTGGCATTTGGTTGCTAAATGTTGCCAGACATGCCCTATAGTGACAGCAGATGTTGAGCTTATTGTTCTGTTGGATGAGGAAGGGGAGCAAAAAATAAATTGTAGATGTTATCAAAACCATAAAGCATTGTTCATGGCCAGGTTTTACATAATCTGAAATGTTTTACTTAGATGAAGATTCAGACAAAACTGATGCATGTTGAGTTTATTCACTTAAATAGTTTCACTGAATAAACAGTAGCAGCTATTGGGTGAGGTAAAATACGTTACTCTTAAGAGAATTTATTTGAGCAAACTGAGGGTAATTTGAGGAGGTCAAGGAAGCTAGTCTACCTTTATGTTGTTTTACTAGACTTTTTTCTCACTGCACCACTGAAGTGGTGATGGGAGTAGTTGTTAGCAATATTCATCTCCAAACTGATGCCTTTCACAGTGGAAGGATAAATGTAAATTAAGATTAATTCATGTTCACCATCATTTCCAGTTCCATTACCATCATAGATACATCTCAGCTGTTTTTGTGAAATTTCTCTTGGTGATCTCCTGAATCTGAATTGGACTGTTGGGCAGGGACCTACCTCTTTTAGGTGGTTTGGAAATGTAGCAGTCGTCCTGTGCTGCCATCTCCAGTGGTCTGTAGTCTGCTATGCTTTGCAGCATGGCAAATTGATCTACTGCAAGAAAAATCAATACAGGAATTGATCTACTGCAAGAAGATCAATACAGGAATTGATCTACTGCAAGAAGATCAATACAGGAAGAGCATGCACTTGTTTTCCAGCTGCAGTTAGGTCCATTCACAGACTCATGCTTATTTCACTTTCTAAGATTTATCAGTTCTCTCTGTAGCAGGTTTTTATTTCAGCTTCAGAAAATCAAGGTCATACTGTCATGAGAGAACAGAAAAAGAAAAAAAGATTCTCCTTACATGTGTAATATTGTAATTAAGTTCATACTCTTTGTTCTGCCCATCAATTTATACATATCTGCTAAGAATCAGCTTTCTAAGCAGGTGAATGCATCCCATAACGCTGTATTTTATATTTTGAAGCATTTAAAATTACCAGTATTCTGATTATATTTGCATGCTGTGTAAATGACATACTCTAAAGGTGCAGATTTTTAAAGAGCATTGCAAATACATCTCAGCTAAAAATAAGGTTTTTTTATACAATCTTACCAAGTGGAACTGGAATAAAAAAACAATGACCATTTGTAAAGGTAAAGTCCCCAGAAGATGAAGAAATGTTCTTAAATGTATTTGGAAGAACGACTGAACAGCTAAAAGGAAGCAGTGCACTGTTGCCCTTCTTAAAGACTATCAAAAACTAGCTTTTAAGACTTTGACTTAGTGTATCTATCCTAGCTTTTCAGGAGATTGAGACTTGAGTTTTATAGCAAAACCTACTTAATTTGATGAAGTAGATGTCCTAAATTGAAAATGGAACTGTTCTTCTGTTATCACTTGTTCGGTTTTACTACAAGGCATCGCTGAAGTTGTCCTCTTTCACCAGTTGAACTATAATTTCCACTAAAATTAAGATCTTGTTAATTCACTTACAGATTATTTTATCAGTAGTGGATATTTCTTAATACTTTGGGATAAAAAATAATAGTTAATGATATATTTTATCAGGATAGGCATATAACTTGCACAGACACAAATACTAAAAATTTTTAAAATGTAGTAAGCTGTAGTTCAAATGTTATTCATCCAGAACTGGTGTGACCAAAGTCCACTGTACTGCTTTTTTACATAAGCTTTTGTAATTGTGCAACTGATGTATTAGGTGGTAACTTACTGTCTTCTTTATATTATTCTTCAGTTTTTCAAAGCACCTTCTGAAAGTTTCATTTTGGATTTTTTAAAAATGCTGCTAGCTTGAAGTCATCTCCTCTAGAAAAATGAGTTCTTTGTACATTTCCCTCTCATATATTAAATGTTGTGGTAAGCAAGCTGGCATGTAACAGGGTTTAACACTAAAAATGTTAGTTGTCACATCATAGCCATTATATTCATTTTGCACATAATAATTATTTAGCAGTATAATTGAATGCTGGAAGATGACAAAAAAATCCAAACTTAAATTCATGATAGGTTTTTTGTACGTCCCTAACATTAGTTTTAGCTGGATCTGTATCAGTTTTCTGCTTTTCCTTGCCTTTTGCAGCTGTTTGAGATCACGGTGCCGCTGTCCCATGGCCCCAAGCCCGTCACCGTCAGCTTTGCCAACCACACGTCCTGCCGGTGCATGTCCAAGCTGGATGTGTACAGACAAGTCCACTCCATCATACGGCGTTCCTTGCCAGCAGCACAAACTCAGTAAGTATCAGGCTTCTCTTGCCTTTCTCATTATGAGCAAACCTGTATAATTCAGATTTAAAATACTGCTGGAAAGTTTTCACAGTTAGGATAGGCGAGCTATGCGTGACAGTAGCAGAATGCTTTCTGCAAGGGAGCTGCCATTGTTTTACACAAAGAGAATTTTACTAAATTAACATCGCCTTTCTACCCGGTAGATAAACTGGAGCAAGATGATTTAAAACTGAAGAATAATGTATGTGGGATTTGCTTGATGAAAGAGCTGCAGTCCAATTGAGACAAAAAAAAATCAGCAAAATCAATTTATTTTCAAAAGAAAAGCTAAAAGTATCTCTGTAAATAATTAGGAGACAATATTTCTCTCTCAATCTATATTTTCATATTTTGAATGCTTTTTTTTAAAGGCTTGTTTTTTAGGGAATCTTTAATTCGCACATCTTTCTTCACATCTTCATGTGCCAGAGGCGCATATAAAATGGAATGGAAGGGGGAAATAAAGGGTTAGTTGGCATTCCATAGAAGTAGCTTGTTGATTTTTTTGTGTGTGTGATTTTGAATGAAAAATGTCACAGAACAATCTGGCACCAGAAATCTGATTTTAAGTTACTAAAACACTTGAAGATCTCCTTCCTTAATTTAGAGTTTTGAGTGATGATTTTATGATGTATAAATATATAGGAGGTCAAAAACACATAACAGACTAACAGTTGCTTTGAGGAAGAGTCAATAACTAGAAGCCAATCTGGAATGAATTGGCATTTTTTAATGAGGTGAGTGAATAGAACAAATTTCTCAGAGGTGTTAAGCATTTTCCTCGGTGGTTTCAATCTGTTTAAGTCTGGATGTTTTCTGACATGTTCCTAAACAGAAATTAAACTCAAATAGAATATAATGTATCTAATTTGTTCATCAAAACATGGATCATAAACAGTAGCTTGGAAATAAATCTATTCATAATTAGTTTAATTGCATAATTAACAGATTATTAAAAAAACAAACCCAAGAGGCAGTAAGAAAGTCAAATTATGTTGACTCTCCAGCTTCTCTGTGTTTCTAAGTTAAGAGCAGTTGAAATGATCAGTGCAAGAGTTTATTCTAGCCAGGAAACAGCTACTTGTAGTTGAGGGAGGTGAGAGTACAGATACCAGACTTGGACCAGCACTCACAGGTAGCAGTTTGTCCTGTGACTAAGGAATCACACTTCAACAGAGGTAAGACAACATAGTACTAGATCAGAATATATAAAGGTCTTCTCTACTGTTACTTAATGTATTTAAGTTTGAAATCTGTGGCTTCATGCAATAAAAAAGCAGGAGGGTCTGATTTTTTGTTTTGTTTGGTTTAATTTGATTGGTTTGGTTTGGGTTTTTTTAACAGAATACAATAAGATGGCTGTAGATTTTCCATACAATTTCTCAAGCAGAATTGGAAGGCAGGCTAAAGGAAACATATGCCAAGGAAACGTATGCAAGAGTGAGATCATTACTGGGATGAAATCAGGAAACACTAGTTTGATAAAACATGGGGTGAAGCAGGGCAATGTTAAACTGCAGCAGTCTTCACAAGTGGAGTGATTTAGTGTGTTGAAGGGGAGTGGTCTACTTAAATGATGATCACAGAAGACTATCCCAGCACCTGCATTTTTGAATGTGTGAGTAATGGTGCTCAGGGGAATGAAAAGTGCATGAAATGTGTAATATAGGTGTTGTCTTAAAAGATTAGTAGGATTTTAGAAATACTACAGAAACAATGAATAAATTACATGGCCCGGATACATGAAGTTAGGCTTGACTTGTTCAAAGATGTAATGTCAGCTGTGGTGATAAAGAAATTGCAAGCAAGGAAGATGAGATAATACACATAAATATTCTATCAGTGATTCACCAGACAGCTCGGTTCACTCGTTCTTTAAAAAGGCAACAGCTGCTGTTTGGATTTTTTGCTTTCTTTGGTACTACTACCTTGGCTGCAAACTGTAGCAGGAAAAGAGGACTAAAGTGTTTAGTTGTTTATTGTCTTTATTTTTAAAGTGAAGAGGCATCACTGCTGAAAGTCTAATTCTTTAGATTCGAGAAGGCTGGTCAGAATGAGTGACTGATGAGAAAGTGTCAGCTAATAGCACATAACTTTCACATAAAGTGGAATGGAATCTGATAAACTGATTTTATTTTTTAAAGTTTTGCCTACAGAATTAATTCCAAAACTATTATTGCTGTCTTTTGACATCTTAAATATGAAAACATTTTTGTACTTCAAAAAACTACACGGAAAATGATGCCTGTTACCATGCAGTATTTGGCATGCAAAAGAATTTTTATACTTGTCTATATGAGGCTTATGTTCTACGGTTAGGTCTGCTTCAAATCAACATCAGCAAAGTACAAATGCCACCTTCTGGAATTTGGAGCTAAAACTTGATATATGAGAAGGTTTCTTCAACAAATCGTTGAAAATCTCTGAAATGGAGAGAACCTTTAGTAGCAGATTTGACAGGAATAAAAAACAAAATTATGAATGAGCTGACACTCTTAGAAACATATTTGCAAGAGTGAGAAACTAAAGCAATCAACAGCTGAAATAGTTTTTTTTTTTCCCCTTGAGTTCTTATAGTAGTAAATCAACAGCATTTTTAATTTCGCAGGTGTCACGTGGCAAATAAGACCTGTCCGAAAAATCATATTTGGAATAATCAAATTTGCAGATGTTTGTCACAGCATGATTTTGGTTTCTCTTCTCACCTTGAAGAATCTGGTAAGCACTTTCCCTTAAAGCATCAACTGTCCTTCTAAAGACAAGAAGTTGTAGTAATTATTTGTATCATTTTCTGTATCATTGCTACTACTGGTTGTTGCTGTCTTTTGATAAATGCTTGTTTTTGAAACACCATAAAAGGCATGGATTTGCTCATTTGTTCACATAAAAATAGGTGAGAGAGTAGACACAAAATTCTGGTACTAGTGGACTTCTCTGCTGCTTTTCCAGACACATCTGAAGGATTCCATATCTGTGGACCGAACAAGGAGCTGGATGAAGAAACCTGTCAGTGTGTCTGCAAAGGAGGCGTGCGGCCCTCGAGCTGTGGACCTCACAAAGAATTAGACAGATCATCGTGTCAGTGCACATGCAAAAACAAACTTATCCCCGCGTCCTGCGGGCCCAACAAGGAATTTGATGAAGAAAAGTGCCAGTGTGTATGTAAAAAGACCTGTCCTAGACATCAGCCACTAAATCCTGCAAAATGCATCTGTGAATGTATAGAATCTCCCAATAAATGCTTCTTGAAAGGAAAAAGGTTCCATCACCAGACATGCAGGTAAAACCACAGTTTTTATTTCTTTTATGGTGTTCAAGGCCTAAAATTTTGGGTTGGCCATCAGCTGTCTTGTTGAACTGCTTTGTAGTCTTAAGTAAATAGTAAGCCTGTTATCAGTTCAGTTTTACCTTGTATGACTTCTATAAACTAGAAGAGGAAGCTACTAGGCATAATAAGTATTCTAAATGTCAAATACAAGTAGTGACACTTGCGTTGAAGTCTCTAAAATGAGGGAAAAGATTATTAACTGGCATTACTTGTTTACAAATATTTGGCCTTTTAAGTGACGTAGAAAAGTTAGAAACATCAGAAATTATCTCTTCTCTATAACTCAATTTTATGTTTGATGAGAAGAAGAAACCAGCCTGGTTACATAAGCTTTACACATTACAAAGCCTTTACACTATAAGTTTCACTTCCAGCAGTGCTACAAATATAAACCACCTACATTTTAAAAGAACATTCACTCCTGAAGAAGTCAGGCACTTAAGAAGCTAAGAAATGCCATAATAAATATCTGATGTTGATTTCAATATCTCTCTTGATTTAAAGACTTAGTATTTGAGGGAGGAAATTAAGTTCAGCCTTTCTCTGTTGTGTTGTGGTTGAATACGATAGAATCCTTTTCTCACTTCCAAGGACAGTATGACATAGGATGCTTTTACCTTTTTTCTGAGCTGTTTTTCTTTTGTCTTTGAGTGCAGAAAGCAAGGTTTATATATGTTGTTACTTTATGCCTCTAGAACCAATAGTCCTGCAGATGTTAGCCCTGTTAGAGGGGGCAATCTCTCCTCCTTAAGAAACAGCATAGGTTTCTCACATTTTGGCTCTGTCCAGCACAAGCTGTTTCTAAAAGGAACAAAAATCCTGCAACATACTTTTTATCTCTTAACGATCCCTTGCTCATTTAAAACAGCATCAATTATACAATTTAATTTCTATAATAAAAATATAAAATATATTTATGATACAAATTTATTAAAAATAAATGGATGTACCACTCTGTTGAGCTTTGTGCTAGACGTGTGAGCCCTAGACATGAGCACAATCCTGTAGCCATGTCCTAGACAGCTCCCTGTCCTACAAATAATGCTTGTAGTTTCTGGTTTTGAAGCACTAATATTTTTATGCACTGTAGCTAAAATGCCTCTGCTTCTAGTGTTACACCCTGCTGCAGATGAAAGGAATACAAAATCGTCTACAAAGCACAGGATGGGAAGGGAAAAAAAGCTCTCAGCAGATTGCTTTTTAAGGTGATTATGCTGTTTATCAGCCCAAGAAGTAGCATTTCCTCATTTCTTCTATGGAGTTGTTAGAGTGCTCATTGTAACAATCTGGGCATTCTGCACAGCAAAAATTCACAATTATTGACCATAAAGAGAAAGTTGCTGCTGCTTTGCCTGGCACTGTGAATAGTGACTAAACATCTATCTTAGCTCCAGCATGCTCAGATTTTCCTCATTGAAACAGACCTCTGTCACATGAAACCACTCTGTAAACAGCATTCAGACCAAATCTCTTGAAAGACCTGGTCTATTGTTCAGCAGTTTCCTAAGGAAACCACATTTATGTAGTTACAATGACTCTACTGCTATTCACCTTGTGCTACCACCTCTAAAATTTATTTTGGTCAGTTTTGGCTGGGCCAGATAACTAGGAACTTCATCTGTTAAGCACTTTAGAGGAGGAGAGGGACTTTCTTGCTCTGTTGAAATGTCCCAAATAAGGATAAGACTGAAGTAACCTGACCTTGACTGCTGCTAGACACAAACTCACATGGGAGAGGTGCTGTATAGCACTCCAGCTGCAAGTTGAAGTTCACAAGGACGCATGAATCCTAAACAAAGTGAACTCCTCATGCTTAATGTATTCATGAGTGCTTTTCATTGTGTACAGTCAGAGGGATGTGGAAGAGTTTGGGTTTGCCTCTTTTTCTTCTTAATTTTGCTGTCATTCAGTACAATGGTCTGAACTTTCATGCCAGAGACAGCAAGAGGGTGACTTCAGTGTTTCATCCACTCCATCTTTTTTCCCAGAATGGACCCCTGGCTGGTTGCTTGTTCACTTAGAATATTAGATCGTTCCACAAACCTTTTCGTTGCCTTTTACCACTGTTTCCAAATTTTTGGGGGAATAGATCGCTAGGGGTTTGAGAGATTCCCATGAGCTGCTACACTGATTTCAAATCTCTATTAGGTGGCATAAAACAATGTTACTACCTTAATTACAGAGACCACAGTGGTGAACTAATCTGGGATAAATGATATTGAAAACACTGAACATGATGTGACTAGTTAATAAATGTCCCATTTGCAGTCTTCCTCATTCCTTATCACTTTCCTCATAGTCAGATTCATTGGTTGAACTGGATGGTGTGAATTAATGTAACTGTAGTGTAGACCTCATATCATAAACAAATTATTGCAAAGTAGTATCCAAAACAGTAGTAGAATCCAAAACAAGCACACAACATACTAACTTATTTGCAACAACAATAAGAGTCACCACAAGACTGAAACAAGAATTACCTAGGGAAGAGGAGAGTCACATTGCACAATTTAGCGTGCTGTATATATGCAAGTAAGAGTTATCGTAATAGATCATGGTATCAGTGTTTGACAAACAGGCACACATTATTTCAATACAAGTTTTAACTATAACTGTGCTGAAATTCAAGACATATACTTTTGTCTTTTGACTCATTGCCAGTGTCTGAAAAAAATCACAGACTTGTACTTTGTCTCTATTATACACCAGAAAGTATTTAGCATTGTTATTGTAAGGTTATTTTGGGTCAAGTTCTTGTTTTAATAGAAAAATTAAATAGGAAAAGGAAGGGTTCAGGGACAACCAGAGATATTATCTTTGTATAAGTTCTATTTTTCAGTCAAGGAGTTGGTGAGGAAAACTTCTGCCACTGCACAGGGAGATGTGATTTGTGATTCAATGCCGTATTATTGTTAAACTTATTTTAATCAGGTAGACACTAATTCTGTTCTTTCTCCATTAAGATTTATCAGAAACATGATAAATAGGCTCCGATTTTTCTTCAGAGTGCACACAGATGCAATATGAATGCAGATATATTCCCACTGGCTCAGAGACTGGCTGTGGGAATTTGCAACTTGAAAGGAAGTATGTTCTCATTTTCAAGATCAGAGTCACAGTGTAACATATGTAGACAAACCTCTCTCAGGCTTATTGAAGTAGTCAATAAGATGAGAAACAGTCCTGGGTAGGAGGGTGAGAGATTTGGTTATCACCTAATTCTGGATTACCACCTCCAATTTGCAGCATGCAGTAGGTTACAACAAACCAATCTGAGTACAGAAATATATCCTATTTTCAAACTAAAACTAAAAAATAGTACACAAGATTAGAATGCAACTACAACCAGCAGTGTGATAAAAAAGTCTATATGTATCTGTTGCAAAATAATAATTTCAGTATAATTTGTTATTGTTTCATTGTCTTTTGAGAAGAATAGTTCAACTAAAATTGTCATAAGAACATAAAAACTTAAAATATATGTATTTGTAGGAATTAAATATTCTGTTGAGAAATAGCAGTGTGAAGGCACACAGCGTTCTGTTCCAGTTAACTATAAACAATGGTTTTATATTAATGCCCACCTTTTTTCCCCTCTCTTCAGTTGTTACAGACCTCCGTGTACAGTGCGGACGAGACGCTGCGACGCTGGCTTTTACTTCAGTGAAGAAGTGTGCCGCTGTGTACCTACATATTGGAAAAGACCACTTATGAATTAGCCAAGAGAGCACTACTTGCTACACTGGTGTACACTTTTCCATTAGAACAAAAGAACAACAGAAACTTTGCTAAAAATTGGAATTAAATGTTCACCAGAGACCCTGTGGGGTTTTCAGAGACAGACTCGTGCTTTTCTCAAGACGTGGAAAGCAAATGTAGAAAACAACTGGGGTTCACATTTTGTAAAGAACTCAATAAGGACTTGTTTTCTGTCAATGACCAAAAGCCTAGGTTCTCCTTCTTGTGATTTTTTTTTTAAGAGATAATGACTATATAATTTATTTCCACTAAAACCATCGTGCAGCATTTCTGTTTATAGCAGTAACAATTGTTAAAGCTCACTGTGATCAATATTTTTATATCATGCAAAGTATGTTTAAAATAAAATGGAAATCGTATTATATAATGGTGAGAATGTTTAATCATCTGCCTAAAAAAGGAACTTGGATTCAGCTCTATTTTCTGTATTCTTAGCAGGGAAAGAAGCAGTAAGGAGAAAGCACTGTTATAAAAGAAGGATGCAGACATTTTCTTCTACCTGTTGTGTTTGCCATGTGGCAGAATTATACTGAGGGTTTTGTGAGCCCATGGTACTTCTGTCTCTAGAATGAAAGCAGCAAAGGCATAATTAATAACAAGGAGGACAGTGGAGATTCTGTACATTGCCCAAGTATAAGCACTATGTTTACAGCACAGCAGCAACTACTCACATTCTAATATATTAATTTACTATTTTATTTCTTGGTGTTATTCCCAAGGAAAAGTATAAAACTATATCTGTTCAAGATTATTGGCATGTAAGTGGAAATACCAAGATTGTTTTTTATTTAGTGTTACAGGCTACATTATAAATTTCACAGCTAAGTCTTTCAAAATGCTTTTATGAGTTTACCATTATGTAGTCAAATCAGATCTCTTGATCATATATATGCAGATCATGTATACAGATGCAAATATATTTTGAAGAGGAAAAATATATTCCAATGGGGACATGAAAGGACTTGTACCAGACTGGGCTGTGGATTGACACAGTCTCTACATTGAAAAAAATCTCTTTCAGAAAATATGAAGTCAAACATCTAAAATTTTAAAACAAGGTAAGATTTTTAACTTAGAATTTGGAAGGAAGTTTTTTACTTACAGAAACTTTGTTGGGTGCAGAGTGGAGCAAGCAACGCTGCAAAGCAAAATGTTTGTGACAGGAGTGGCCAGAGCTCTAAAAATAATTCTGCTGGGTCTCAACAGCTGTTCTTAAAAGAGTTATTGATGAAATAGTATTATATTCCAGAGCTTTGGCCAGGAGGGGTTGCTTTTCTAGATTTTTGTATTTCATAAGTTTTAATTACTCAGTCCCCATCGTGGGTTGAGTCAGTGTAACAGGATGAGAGATACTTTGAGACTTCGCCACTTTCCACTGTCTGCCTGCTATTCTCAGTGTTCTTCTTAAGAGGCCAGCTATTTATTATCCAAACAGGATAATAGGGTGAAGTTCAGGCATGCAAATACTGAACAATGTCTTTATTACCATATTGCTTCAGCAATCAAATGCAGGTAGAAATGTGGATGACAGTTTAACACTGATGTACAACTTTAGCTGTTATAAGAACTCACACTTCCATCAGTAGGATTGGTAGTCACGCAAATCATCAGTGTCTAAATTGGCAATGTTGACATAAGAGCTAGAGGTTAATGTTCAAATTTAATTCAGTATTCAAAAAATTCAAGCATCCACTTCTGTAGGTTACCTGCTTGAAGGAAGCCTAAACTACCTTAAGAAACAATTGAAAAACAAATTGGATTACTGCCGTGACTTGCATTGGCGAACCAAAACCACTACACTTTTATAAAGACATGAGGGAAAAAAACCCCACTGTAAGTGAAGATTTTAAATTTCTGTCCCAGACCAATACAGAAGAGAGGCGGTGAAGAGAAAGACAAACCAAATCTGATACCAGGAACAGAGCTTAAGTAAGCTAACTAACAGATCAAAAATGTACTTCTGGTTATAAAGCAGAAGGGCACAAGTGAAGGCAGAACAAAATCTACATTCCATCACATGATTCCACAGAGATTATAAAAAGTGCATGTTAAAACAATATGCAAATAAAAAAACCAAACCCTGCAAAACTGAGCAATGATCAAATGTCTAAATTTTTTTAAAGAGTTCATGAAAACAGGTAATAAACCCATTGTGGCTAAGCAGGTACTTGCATTTCTACTGAGTAAGTATACCACAGTCAAAAATAGTAAAACCCATCTGAGTAGGGAAGGGAAGGCAGGAAGTTCAAAAATGAGACCAGTGAACAAGAAGTTTCAACATTATCACAAACACTAGCATCCAATAAGAATTATGTTCTTGAATGCACATTTTTTCTTTCTTAACTTTCCAAGTATTGAAACTTTTAAGCATAAATTATGCCAATCTAAGTAAAATAAGATTTATAGATAATAAATTCCTGACTTGTAAAAGTTACCACAAAATCAGGTTTGTGTCTGAGCAAAGTGAATAGTTAGCCATTCACAAAATTATGTAGATGCATAGAATAATATATACAAGCAACTGATAACATTTTCTGATAATCACAATCTCCAGTTCTACTTTCCATGAGCATAGTTTTATAAAAATGCATTATACATAACACAAACATCAGAATTACTATCATTACTAGTGGAGAGACTCTACAGATTCTATGTGATAAATGTGATCCCATTTATCTCCATACTGTCATGAAATAATCTTTAGAGTATGTCTTCCTTGCATTTATTACAAAAAGTAGCTTACAGGTCTACACTGTTTTTGTTTTGAAGCGATACTTGATTATGATCTCTTTGAAATTTTCATTTTCACTTCAAACCTTGATATTCTTAAAAAAAATATGAAAGTAGGTTATACAGCTTAAAAGGAGATTTGAAAGATAGATGATAATTCTATATGCAAGTTATTCTGCACTAACTCCAAATAAAAAGCTCGTATTGTTATTTGTCTAAAATCCCTGTACCTTGTACAAAAATTACAAGGTGGTTGGGAGAGGGAGAGCGCATGTAACTGCAGTAAATCACATTTAATAGTAAACAGACTTATGCTTGCATTTCATCAGGAATTTACAGCAGTTTCTGTACTCTTTCAATATTGTACTCTAGGGAGACCGTAAATTCTGCAGGGTAAGCCCCCTGTACCTGCATGACCAGAGGGACATGCTATTTACAGTGTCAGTGTTGTTAGTCAGCTGACATGTTTGTTTAATTCATGCTGAACAAGTTGATAGTAAATCAGGTCTCTCAGCTCTGTTTGAAAGACCAGCATGAAATCTTGCATATGTACTGTATCATCTTGAAAGGCTTAGTGTGAGGATTGCTTTCAGTATTCTCATTTTCAGTCTTATGATCTCAGTTACAACTCCAGCTGCCCTTGAATTTTTGCATATCTCCCATTTCTTTCAAGCATAACCACCCATCACATCTATACCAAAAGACAGGAATGGAATAATTAATTCAGTCACTAAGCTCATCAACAGATTAGCCTGAGGAACAGACTGTGTTCTTTTAAATATTATTTATTTTGTATTTAATTTAAGGATATATTCTTAAAATATTTTGATATAAATATATTTAATTTTGCATCATTTGGAGACACAAATGGTTGCTGTCCGGTAGAAAAGTTTGAAAGTGTTCAATTCAGAATTTTTACAACTTTTTCATTTAGAAAATATTCATAGGATGAATTCTTAATATTTATAGGGGTTTTGCTTCCTCAAAGAAAATAAAAATAATAGTTGATAAATTATTTAATAGCTTCTTTTTGTTCTCTTTCTCTTTTCGTTTTGCATTTCAGATAAAACTATTGGGAAAGAACACAGGACAACCTTCTAAATGAGTGATGAAATAATAAGATCAAATGAACCAGGTATTAATTTTTTTTAAATTTAATTAATATTAATGGCTAATAAAGACTAATGAAATTAGGCCACTTAAATACAAGTTTAAGACTCCACAATACACCAGAGATCTCAAAAGCTCTGGAGAGATAAAAACCTTTTTATAGAATGCACGTATAGACTCATTTTATCTATACTCTCTTGTCCAAATGTTGTAATGGAATGTGGGCAGTAGAAAACATTAGGAGGTCAGCAATTTTATAATTAAAAGTTCAAAAATTTTAGTAATTTATCATTAAAAATATTATAATTTATCTGTAGTCTGGATCTGTGAATTAGGGGACCTTGTTTCAGCTTGAGAATGTACTAAATTACAAGTAGCACATTCCAGAAAAAATAATAAAAATCTTAAAACGCATAAAAAACCATAAAAATCTTTGCTCTTTTATATAAGCATTTCTGCTTCTGGCAAACAACAGAAACCTCTAGTAAGTGTTTATTACCATTTATTCCCTTTTCTTCTCAGCAAAACCCTGTCATGAAAATAACATCTTGTAGATTCAGGTGTTTTTCCTGATCCTGAGTAAGGATGTTGTATCCATTCATGACAGTCACTGCCTTTCAACTGCATTTCAGCAAACTCTTTATCCCTTCTCTACATTTACAATCAGCTGTATGTGGTCACTGAACTCTTCCCCTTTGCTCTCTTTCTCAAATTACTTCTCTTGGATTTCTGCACCACATCTCAGTCTCCCTGTAAGAGCATCTCTATTTCCCTGTCAGCCTTTTCCACATATCACTGTTAGCTCTAACCCTTCTATATCCCCTTTTTATCCAATCTCTCCCTAAAAATAGCATTGCTTTCTTCTCTGTTATCATTAACACCACTTTATTCTCTCTCTTAAATAATCATGCCAACACTGGGATTAATCTCATTTTAGACACCTAAAGTTACTCTTCACTACGCATACATGAAAGCAAGTGTTAAAAAAAAGTCTGAAACTTCACATTCCAAGTTTGCAAATCCAATCTGTCCAAGCAAATAATAATAATAAATATAATTACAGTTGAGAGCTCCCCAAAGCAAACTTGCAAAAAAAGATAACAGCTACATTGATCACCCTAGCAGATACCACTTGAAACAGAAAGGATAATTTACAAACAAAAAAACAGTTTATAATATCACTCTCCCAGTAAAAAAATTCAAGTTTTAATTCTGCTGGATTCTGCAGTCTAACAGTGCACTCACCCGGTCCTTGATGTCCAGCGCAGCGTTTGGAACTAAATTCAGGCTTGTTACTGAGTTTGTGTTCACATCTCATGCTGTGTGGGGAGTAAAATCTTGGGCTCAAGGGTAGGTAAGGAGGCTTCTCATATATCCCACAAAAACCCTGAGGTCTGTGCTCTTCCTTAGGACAGATGTATCCACCACCTGCTTTGCAGCACTGTGAAGACAGATGAAATGGGGTTATGGAATCTTTTCCAGAAGGATAATGCCATTTTTAAGGATAGATACTATTTGTAAGCTCAAATCTTGTATCTTATTGATGTACTTTTCACTAACCTGCACCCTGTCCAGTAATTTGGCTGGAGAACACTTTTGGGTCACTGTAGTCCATGAGGTACAATCAAAGTAGATACTGTTGGTTTCAGCTTATCCAACCAGTTTTTGTGAACCATTTAAGAGACACTTATTTTGAAGTGCATTAAATAACCTCTAACTGAAGCACAAAAATACCTTGGACTTGTATTGCTTTTCAGAAAGAAAAAAAAAAAAGAACAAACAAACAACAAAAAAACAAACCCTAATCATATGAGCAGATACACTGCCTGGAGGTTTAGTTTGAAATAAACTTGAACTAGTACTAAGATCTAACTTCACTTCCAAGCTATGACCAAAATGCAAATATATGTTTTTTTTGTAGAGAATAATCTTTTATCAAATGTAATTTCTAAAAATAAGAGAGTGAGTTTTCAAACACATATTGATGATGTTAACTGTCAGGCAACTGTGTGACAGCACACTTGCATATTTATTTGAAAGAACAGGCTGTGCAGCAATGAGATGTCTTGATATTGCTGCAAGTATTACATATAAAAGATCAGTATTCTTTTGAAAGATTAATAATAGTAGCTTACACTTTAGAGAATCCAAGTGGTAGAATTTTATCTGTTCATTCAGTACATTACTGCAATAAGTTTAAAAACATTCAGCTTTCATAATCAGAGGTCTTTATGTTTCAAAGATCTACAAGTTAACATTTCCTTTTATTATGGCATTGTTCTTGGAAACATGTAAGAAGTATAGCTTATATTCTTAAACTGTAGCTTAATTTGAAAAACAGTTCTAAAATAACTGTTTTCAATGTAGTAACTTTAACAATGATAAACAACCAGTGGGTGAAGAAAACTTCACCTTTCCTAGCCTACAGTCTCAGTTCAGTTATTCACTCTATCTCCAGTCAGAGTCCTGCAGAACTGTGCACACGGATTCCTAAACCAGCATCTTCTCTCTGAGTGGTTTAGAATTGGGAATGCAGCTGCAGCCACCAGTGCTGACAGATTCTGGGTTCTTCTGTGACTTACCCATCAGGCAGCTTCTAGGGCCAGCTTGGAATGAAGACCAGCTGCTTTAGGGGCTTCCTCAAACTCCCAGGAAGAAAAATAGGTACTCAAAAAAGTAAAAATAAATAAATAAATTAATTAATTAATAATAATCTCTGCCACTGAAAAAACCAAGAAGAGGTTAGCTGAAGGCAAGTTCAATACATCTGCAGGATGAGGCTTGTTGCTGACATCACTGACTCTTCTGATCTGAATGGCATTACTCATTTCAATGGCTTCATTGTAAGGCTGTGATCAGTCTTCAGAGTAGCAAGGCCTGGGAAATATCATCAAGCACTCTTATTCTTTACAGGTTGTTCTAACATCATTGATTACTGAAGAAGGGAAAAGCTACTCAGGAGTATTTTACCTGAAAACTCCAGGTTTCACAGATTGGTAACTATAGCTGTTACAAGTCTCTAGCTTGAGAAGACATCATCCCTAAGTTTTGTTCCTTTTCCATGCAAAATGAAGCAACAGATATCTACTGGAATTTCTTGTTAGCTCTCCCAGAGAGAGCCAGAAACACTTGAACCTCAAAGAACGCCTCATGGAAAAAGTACTGAAAAAATAAGACAGAGAAAACTGAAAATCCCACAATTTATGAAGTGTTAATTAAGATTAGGAGCATTTGAAGCAACTTCTACTGACAGCAAAACCACTCATATGAGATTTGGGAAGTTGTGAAATAGACAGCTTAAACCAAATTGTGGTCTCCACTGTTTTGTCCCTGCCATGAGAGTTTGCAACACAGTGAAGTGCCACACCAAAACATAGCTAAGCCTTAAGCTAAACCATACTCACCAGTCAGTGCTGAAAATCTCCTTCTCACTGAAGAATCTGTAAAGAGAAAGATGAAAGGATACACAAAGGAAAAAACCACAATGAATTAGAGTCACAAATGACTATATAATCACTGTGAGTGATACCTAAATCCAAAACTTAGACCAAAAGGATTCCTCTTTAATTTGCTCCCAATTCATATGAGGCAATTTCTGAAGTAATTGTCCCTAACCTGAAGATGCACTTTGGCAAGTGCCTAGAATGCAGTGTATATACCTAAACTCCATCAAGGCATGTAAACTGATGACTTCTCTATTTAATCTGTGAAGTAAAATTCAGTAGATACTCAAAGTTCTAACGGCTTTACACCCAAAACTCAAGTGAAAGGTTCTCTTAGTTCTGTTTAAGTTATTATACTTCATATAAGTAAGGAAGATTCAAGTCAGAAATGGAGAACATAATATTCTAAACTAATGTGGTTGACTTGACCAGGATTCCAGTGCTATTTATTTGACCATCATGTTTTTGTAAGAGAACAGCAGATGTTGGAGAAGGGGTTGAGCTGTCCTGGAGGTTGCCACGTGCTGTAAGCCTGTAGTTCTGGAAATTTTACAAGTATGAGAATAAATCCTTTTCATCTAGTTCATGTGACTATTTCTTATGGGAAATGCTTTTGTCATGCTTTTCTTCTGTAAGATATAACATGCTGTGCTCTCTTTGAGTAAGTGAGATTAAATGGTTCTTCAATGTGCAAAGAAACTCCACATATTTTTGTGGTTTTGCTGTGATTTCAATAATTTGTAGGGTAAATGGACACAGTTAGAACTTATTTATAAGTAAATTTTCAGCAGCCTTTCCAGGTGTGCACTTGATTATTTTGGAGTATTTCTTGGTTTACTATGCTTATTTAATGATTATTTAATACTTTATATATACCTCAATGAAAGCAATATATTTCCATTTCCTAAGCTGTCATCTTCATGCATAGTAAGGTATAACCACTAAAACAATTCAAAAAAGAAAACCATTTTGAATGGGAAAGCCTCTTTAGTAGATTTTAAACAATTGAAGTTTGAGTTAAATGAGAAAACTTTTAATTTGAAATTTTTTGCAATTTTTCTTAATTTTAATTTTTTTTTTAAATTATCATTGAAGCAATTAGATAATGTTCTGCTTGCCTGTTTTCAAGACCCAAATGTCTAAACTGATACTTAACACTTACATGTCCAAATTTATCTTAGCAGAAATGAAAAAAAAAAGTAATTGCCTTTCAAAGACAAAAACAACATTCAGGAATTGATGAGAGCTGATCTGTTCTACATCTAAAGCCTTTAAAGTTTGTTTTTTCCCTTTGATAATGTTAATTTATCCTTATTATTTACATTGCCTACATTTACTTTTTTTTCTTTACATCAAATAAAACAATCATTGACCTAAACTGTCATCTGCTGAGTAGAAAACTATAAGCAGAGAAGGTTGCTCAGTGGGATCATTCCATCTGCTAAGACACACTGAGTATGAGAAAAGCATTGAGTATGCCCTTAATGCACTGAAAAATAATGTTGTGAAAGCTAATGTATTTATTTCTTTAGTTAGAATTCTGATACATTCTGGTTTACTTCCAGATTACACCAAACAGTATGCATTTCTAACAGATCTAATCTCCTTCTCATGCCAAAATACAGAAAAAAAAAAAGTTAAACATACTCTCTAGAGAGACCTAAATACAAATAAGACAGAGAGCACAAGGTTTTCATATAACTCCATAAAAACATGATTTCAGTACTATTCATCTATTTCATATATTTTCAACAGATAAAAAAATGTATTTAATTGAAAAACAAACACAATAGAAATAGCTTTCTCTTGCATAAGCCATTTCAGACCAGAATTCGGCTGTTTTCTAAACAGTCCATAAACAAAGTACTAATTCCCATGACAAGATGCAAACAAGACATATCATCTATGTCACTACAAATTTTGATGAGAATCAAAACCACTTCAAGTTCTGCACAACCAGGTATTAAAATCTGGTATCCAGCACTAGTGAGACAGGCTGTCTCACTATGTTATATCTAATTCATAGATAGAATATATGCAGTTTATATGCAGTCTGATTCCCTATAATGTTTACAATTATAAAAATACAGCCACTGGCCAACTTTTCTGATCCATTTCTATCCTTCTCCTGCAGGTACTGTTTCTGTGAGAAACACCACTGTCTTCACAAGAGCAGAGCAACAATCTCCCTTCTGGTTCAGCTGGCTTTATGCATCCTTCTATATGGAATCTCATAACCCCACATCTATACACATCCTCCTAAGTATCCAAAAAAAATCTGTATTGTGGTTCAGAAAAGGGGAGCTGTTGCCTTTGAAAGGCAGGATGAGAGACACTGAGGAAAAATAATGCAGAACAGTTCTGGATCTGTAGTACAACCATCTGTTCCCATTCCCCCAAGGGTGGAATTGTAACTCATTAAGGCTCTTTCTTTTCTTCCCATTTTTTCCCTTTCTCTTGAAATTAATTATTTCGGTCCATTTGTATGAAGAAATAGGTCTTGAATTCTAAAATGCATTAATTGGGAAGTGCTTCCCAGGCAGAATTTAAATTCTAACATCCAAGTCAAGCAAAAAGATGCTTAAACTATGGCATAGCTCTTGGTGACCTCTGGCAATTATGTTCTTTTTTCAATGACTGATCAACAGAGTAGCTATGTTCTTATTTTTTGTTAAAAAAAATAAATATTCACATAAAAGTATAGAATATAGCTGTTTTTTCTAAATATTAACAACAGTTGCTAAATTCCTACAGATATATCTTGCTTACTGATAAAGCTTATATATCTCCATAGAAATAAATAAATATGAAGTATATATACAATTAACTGAGTAAAAAAACATCAGAGAAATTTTGAAGGGAAGTCTGGAGTAAAACTGTTGTTTTGAACACCTTCCTATTTTGCTAGATAAAATACCATTACAGATACATACGAAAATAAAATTTCAAGGAATAAAAAAATCTCCTTCCAAGTACCACAATGTCCTTACAAGTAATAATGAGAATTTTAACCAAAGAAAATAAATGATCCCTCTGCTAGGTCTTAGAGCAGATAATCTCAGATACTGCAGCAGTTTGCAAACCTTTTCAAGTGTGTCCCATGATACATTATCTCCTCAGTATGTATTATGAATGACTTACAGACAATAGGGGTTTTCTTCCTATTATATAAAATTCTCTTTTGAGTAGTATTACCTGAAATTAATTTTATGTAAAATGGTACATCACATCTCTCTGAGTTCCTGTCGCCTTTTAGCTTCACCACTTAATTTCTCGCATAATCTCTCTATAGGGGTTTCTCTCCCAGCATTGTTTCTGTAGTTGTTAGTTGATTCCCTGTTCATCTCCCCACTTCCAAAACTGATACCAGCTACTGTTTTCTCCTGGATTACACCACAGCCAGTGTTGCAGCATCCAGCCTCTTAGATATTTTCTCTGCCTACAGTGATAGCAAGCTGTCATAAGAAAGGCCTGAATGTGGCATCACATAGTTTCTCTCCTAATGAAGCAGCTCGGACCCAAAATTGAGCACAGTGATTTTAAACTACAGATATTTACACTGAAGGACATTTAGCATCTCCTCTTATGAGACTCACCTTCTCTTTGATAAGATGTGACAATGAAAATATCAGTCTTCCCACTATTCTACATACAGCTTCTCCCAGTTTGAATTAGTTATTGAGCAATGGAGATGAAACTCTTTAATTCTGCTCTCTGTAGCAAATTTCTAAATTTGTGCAGGAGGATAAGAAAGTGCTCTGCTGAATGCAGTTTTGCCTTTTCAATTTCCTTTTACGTGCTAGCTGCACACCAGTTAAAACTGAAGACTGAAAGTTATACCACTGGGCATAAAATTCTGATTAAAATGGCATGATTCTCATGATTAAATAGGGCATAGATACACTGACAAATTAGTAAGTAGTTTTGGTTCTGTTAAGCAAATGCATAAATATTTCTGAGCTCATCGACTGCCCGAGTACAAACTTGTATACTAGTTGCTTACACTGGGAATGTAATTCCAGCTGCTTTGCCACACAGCATGGTTAAACTGTACAACTTGTGGATGAAAACAGGAAAAATTATTACTTTGGATTAAAGCCCTCCACGTTTTTTTCTGTGGTAGGAACATAGGAAAATTATGTGATGTTATACTCCATTCATTAGTATCACGTTTGCTCAGTAGAGTAGTCAAGTAACCACTTGTTCCTAAGTGGATGACTGTGCCAGCAGCATTTTTTGGACATAAATTAAATGCATATTTGACACTTAGTTCTGCATTAGAATGCCTTCCAGAAATATTTTAAATAGTAAGTCTAGGAATGCTAATTATGAATCATTCAGCATTACAAAACATATATTTCAGCAATTACTGTCTTTAAATATTTAATCCAGTTTTACCCAATATTTGGAATACGAAATAACTGAACAATCTCATTTTCAGTGTTGGCAAAAATAAATTTCCAAAAAAAGGCTGCCTTTAAGATCTTATAGGGCAATAGCAGTCCGACCCAGATATGTGCCCAGTTGGCTCCAGAGAAACCTTCTAATTGGTTAAAGCACTTCAAAAGTCAATAGGAAATCCAAATTAGACATCCAAAAACTCATAAAGGACGATGGCATTGATAGCCTAACTGAAGTACATCTGCATCAATGCACTCCACATGGACGGCAACCAAGAGGAGTTGGAAGTCATTGTGCATCTGTTGCCATCACAGAAATAGTTCTGGGCTTCTCAGTACAAGAGAGACATTGAGGGGCTGGAGCAAGTCCAGAGAAGGGCAACAAAGCTGGTGAAGGGCCTGGAAAACAAGTTTTATGAGGAGCAGCTGAAGGAGCTGGGGATGTTTAACCTGGAGAAAAGGAGGTTCAAGGGAGATGATCTGGCTCTCTCTGAGGGGGTTATAGTGAGGTGGGAATGGAGCTCCCAAATAACGAGCAACAGGCTGAGAGGAAATGGCCTCAAATTGCACCAGAGGAGGTTTAGATTGGATATGATGAAAAAAATTCTTCACCAAAAGGGTTTTCGAGCACTGGAACAGGCTGACACAGGGAAGTAGTTAAGTCACCTTTGTTGGAAATATTTAAAAGACATGTAGATGTGGCACTTGAGGACATGGTTTAGTGATGAACTTGGCAGCTCTAGCTTTAGTTTGGACTTGATGATTTCAGAGGTTTTTTTCCCATCCTGAAGGGTTCTATGATTCCTTGGATACAGACATCTTCTCAAACATTTCACACAGAAGAGTTTGGCACAGAAGAGTTTTGCACAGAAGAGAAATTATATCTAGCTATGGCCAAAAGTACTTAAGAAAAAAGGGTGGAATTAAATCTCAGATGTTCAACACTTCTGTTGAACTATCCAGAAGTGATCTTATTTATGCTGTTCCATTAAGAACTGACCAGAATACACGAATAATATTGAATAGTTAGTAGAATATTAAAAGGTGATCTCTGAGACTAAACATAGCAAGAGTCTTGTTTCAGACACCAAGCATAGCTGACACTTCAAAGCTGTCAGGTATAAATGCAAGGCCTAGAGAAGATCAGGATTCACTTGGCTATTCAAGATACCACTGGACATCTCTCTCACTAAGCATTTGGATTAAACATTGAACTTTTACTTTGTCAGTTAATTCTTTTATTACATAAATTTCTTTTATTGTTTCTGTGTGAGATAATTATTTAATTATATTACTTAACTAATTTAGATATTATTAAAATTTTACTACATTCTTAAGTGGATTAAGTAGTTTTAATATTGTTTCATCTCCACAGAACTTGAAAAACTTCCCAAATGCCAAGTAATCTATTTAACCATGTCAGTATTTTTATGCATATACAAAGACACCCCTTGTGAGAAACACTTATTCTAGGAATATTATCTCATACAACTTTCATATTAACAACCTTCTCTGCTACTGACTCCAATGCCACTTATAACATTTTGAATAGATTCCATCATTGTCAGTGTCTCTTGCTACACCTGAGAAGGCATTTGATCTCATACAATACGTAGCACTTGCTATTGTTCTAAAAATTGCCTCTATTGGCTTTTCTGTGTGAACTGTTTCTGAAAATTATGATGGTTGAATTTGTGGTCAAGTCAGTCATTCTGAGAAAGCTCATAAAATCCCAAGAGACTTGCAAAGAACAATCAATCCCTACATCAGGAAGCAAAAAGGAAGTGCCAACCCAGTGGAAATTTATTTATGACATGTTTGAAGTTTGTTGAAATAACAAAACGCGGGACTTAACCATCAAACAGGACATATACAAAGGCAATGAAATTAAATCTTATTTTCAACAAGGGAATGGTATTCAAGTAACTATTAAAAACTTGATTTTTTTTTTAAAGTCATTCTTGAAGAAGTTAAAACAAAAAGGTAAATGTGATCATATATGTTACATTAGGCATCAGTGAGAAATTTTCCTTGAGCTATATCCTTGCAGGAAATTGGCTAAATGTAGCCCCTTGGCGCCAAGGAGGTCACGAGCTCTGCGTCAGTGCTAATTCATTTTTTCTGACTGCATTGTGTTGGGAAATCCTGATTCCCAGTGCTGAAGTGTAAAACGAGACTTTGAACTCTATGGGATTATGCATATAATATGCCAAACATTAGTGAAATTTCATTTCCTTAAACATGCAAGGAGTGTATTTACGCAGAAAATGTTCTGCATATCAGTAGTTATTTTCTTTTGCAAAAGTTTCAGATAGTTTTCTCTTGTGAAATGAAAATTGTATTTGGAATTAAAATACTTAATACAATGCAATTTTTTTTCTGCTTTTTTTTTTTTGTCTCTGGAGATATAACCCTAATTACCCAAATTAAAACATTCTTAAAGCAAAAATAGTCTGTAACCACCTTTGAAGAATCTGTCAATGGCAAACAGATATTCACCAGAAAAAAAAAAAAAAAGCAAGCTAATTCTTATTTATGAGAAGACCACAAAAATAATTAATCCAAATGTGAACACAGTAGAGACCAAAACGACCACACCAACAGGCTTTGCTTCCAAGTCAAACTTGCATTTGAGCCCTAGCTTCTCTAAATAGGAGACAGTCTGGAATGTAAATCCTCCAAAGATGAAAAATATAAATATACCACAGCAATTAAACACCACAGTTAAAAACCTGAAAATTATATTACTCAGATAAATCAGTAGATGAATAAAAGTGACAAAGACTAAGGTAAAATATTCTCAAAGATAAAAGTTCATCATACTTACAGCACACATCCCTCAACAGATCACCTGCAGCACTCTACTAGCGCTGGCTCTGAGAATGACAAGCTTTAGGTTATACAGTGAATGTTGTGGCTGTCTCTAATGAAATTGGGGATAATTCTGGAATGTTTCACTTCAGAGAGAAAAGATAATGCTCTTTTCACCCAATATGCCACTACTATGCATGTATAGAAAATGGCTAGAATTCAGGACACTGTAAACCTGCTTTACAAATTCTCAAATCTTTGTAGACCCTCCTTAAAGACTCCCAACATCTCTTGCAGTGCTTCACCTGCTCCATGCATCAGTATTCATTGTTTGTCTAGAGAGAGCTGTGCTGAACTACTTCTAATCTGTGCTCAGCTTTCTCTACAAAAGGGAATAGGAAGGACATGCCACAAGTAGCCCTAAACAAGTAGTGAGAGTCTTTTTTTCTCTGCACTGCAGGTAGTGAGCTTTGGAGAGGCACACCTGCAATGGCATACCAGGCACGCTCCTCCTGCATCCCCTGCCACCCACGAAGCAGCCTTCTGAAATGGCTCTTGCAGAGTCTGGGAAAAAAGGGATGTCTTAAGCAGCACAGTGCAGAGATTTAGATAAGGCAGAATATCTTTTCCTGGTGCTTAAATGCTGTGGCAGGGTGTACGATAGGACACATTGGAGATCTAAGGTTAGGACATATATCAATCAAGAGCAAGGAGAACGGTCAATCCCACCAAAACATGTATTAACTGTAAAGTTATTCCAGAAGGACAAAGTATATTTCTCCAACATGGTAAGAATTATGAGTTTAGGTGATATTAGGGAAAAAGTTGGCTGCTCATCACACACAGGAGGTGATCTCTTTCTCCCTCTTGTGTGGCACTTCCATGCTGACAAGCAGATAATAGTTGTCAAAAATAAAATAAACAAAAATTTGCAGGCACCCCAGCCCTTAGTGAAAATGTGATGAAATCTTTTTTTGTCGAGTTGTCTATCCTCTCCTTTCTCTGAATACAGTGGCTAATACCTCTTGAAAAAAAAATTCTAATAAAATTTGTCTCCAGTTGCTTGTGAAAAGGCAATAGCAGTTCAGAGCTGTTGGCTCTTTTCCACAGTTTCTTAAATTCTGCCTTTGGAAAGCAGATTTTCTCCAAGCTCTTTGGAGAACAATAGTTTCTTGCTAAAGTCAGTGCAGTGTTCATAACACAGCCTTTAAAACCCTCCCAGGCATCATTGCTTAGTTTTTGCAAGCAACAAGCCATTTACTATTATTTTGTATCCATGAGTTGTCCAAGAAGTTGGGCCACAGTAGCAAAGGCAAAAGCTAGCTGTTTATGTATGTGTACACAGAATCATTTAGGTTGGAACACACTTCTGAGATCATCCAGTCCAACCATTAACACAGCACTGCCATGCCCACTACTAAATCACATCCCCAGCACCAAGTGCACAGGTTTATGAACACTTCCAAGGACAGGGATTCTCCCACTTCCCTGAGCATCCTGTTCCAATGCTTGACCACCTTTCCACTAAAGAAATTTTTCCTAATATCTAATACCTAAACCATCCTAGGTACAATATGAGGCCATTTCCTCTTGTCCTTTTGCTTGTTACCTGGGACAAAAGATGCACGTCCAGACCTTGAACATACATAGAACATGTTTTTTGGTAGGAGGAAAATGGAGGAGTTTATGTAGCACCCTATATAAGCATCAGATTTCATTCCCAGAATCAAACTGACCCAACAAAAGGAAGTTTGTGAGTCCGTGGCACAAAAGTTTTAACTCTCTCAGCACAAAACAAGCCGTAAAAGACTCCACTGCTCCACAGCATGTTTAGAATGTTTAATAGAAAACACAAAGCACAATGTCCTTAGCTGACACAGAAGGCCTTATGCTTGAATTGAGTTAGGGATATTAGAAAAATAACTTTTCTTTCTGGTAATGGGGTTGGGTATCTTATCTAAGCTTATATTACTTTAGGAAGATACATAATTGAAAAACACAAATTATACTTCATTCTATTTTTTTCTCCCCTTTACTTCTCATCTCATTTTCCTAAATAGCTGCTACCAGATTGAAATGGCACAACTCTTGAAAGCACTTATCCAATTCCTACCCATAATCTATTTAGCATATGTTACATACTGAGCTTATTGTACTGTCATTAGGGAGATGGTTTCCATTGCCACATGTCCATAATCATTAGCTGTCTGGCTTGTGCAGATTCTTAGCATCATTATTTAAAAGTGATTCGAAATACTACTCTTATTTGGGGCCAGTACAGGTTACCTCATGCAAACAGATCTTGTTCTCTTCCTTATCTAAAGAATCTTTTTGTTTATTTGTTTTAATTTCCTTGCAAAGGTCGCTTCAGCTTGACTTCTGGCAGTTCTAACCTCTTCCTACTTTCTCTGACCTACAAGATAAAGCTCTCTTTCATGCTGTCTTCAGGGCAGGAGGGAAGAGGTTCTTTCTCAGGTCAGGATTCATCCAGATAAGCCTGGAAATCTTTCTTTGAAGGGTGGTGGGTTTGGGGTGTTTTACATTTTGACTTGCAACCGTTTTCTGCATTTGAGCCCTTGACCTATTTAGTTCAAGGTAGTTAAATCAGTATATTGGAAACAAATTTCTCTTAAAACATCATTTTGCTTTTTTCATACTTATAGTTTCTACTGATATTTTTGTCTGTTTTAGCATCTGGAAATATTTTTAAAAACACCGGCTTAGTAATTCTTATAGTTTCTCACTATGCATTGAATAGATATGTATCTAAGCCAAATAAACATTTTAAAAAGATGAGCATTATTAGACATATCCACATCCAAACACTAAAGAAATAACCCACACACATGTTAAAAGGGGATTTAAGCACACATCAGTATTGCAATGCAGCTGTCAACAAATTCAAGGTTTGTTTTGGTCTCCCACACTTACAGTATAATGTTTATTCTCCTTTAAGTAGTATATACAATTTCAGACCTAAGCATAATGTCCCTCTTCAAGTTAATGACCATGCACAAGGGCTGCCACTCACACATCTTGTAGGTCAGACAAAACGCACATTAGGTGTTGTCCCACATCCCGAGGATGTCATTTGATGTGTCAACATTACAGTTTTTCTTTTTATTAGTCCCAGGAGTTGCACTAATTTTGACAGCTGCTAAACTCGTTTCCCTGCATTTTAAATTTTCTAAGGCAATCATCATAAAGGGACAAATCCCGCTTGGCTTTGCAGAGGAGAAAGGCTTTGCGCAAGCCTTTTAAAATGTGATGAAAGCGAAATGATTGTTAAGACTTTATGGTTTGTTTGGGTTTTTCTTTCCATTCAAAGCAAGGCAAAGTACCTAAGCAGTGATCTTTGCTCCTCTTTTTCCCTCCCTACAACATTAATAAGGAAACTACCTAAGCTCTGACCTTTAAAAGTACGTATTCTGACAGTTCCTAAACTAAAGGTAAGAATTTGTTTAATTAAACAACTTCTGGAGACAATTACAGAATCAAATCACTAATGTAAGTATTTTTAAAAATCTCTTACCCTTATATTTAATTTATAATTAAAGTGAATGAAAATATATTTTTTAATGGAAGCCATGTTTTATGCTGCTGGTTTTCCAGAACATGTATTATCTAAACTTTTTCATATATCTCATACATACTATGTGAGAGATGTTGGAAAAGCCCCCAAAAGAATATAAAAAACACAGTAGTAGACCTTTTGTCTTGAAAGTGAATAAAATGGGAAGAGCAGGAAGAATTACCAAAGGATGCTGCCTGAAAAGAAGCAGTACATTTAGCCAAGGAGATTTGTGATATGCATTTCAAAGGAGGAACTGAAGATGTTCGTCCTTCCAGAGGATCCACCATCCTTTCAGATAAAGCAGGAAGTAGAGAACACGGTTTAAAATGTGGCTAAAGAAATTAAGCATCTGAGCTACTATCATAAGCTAAGCTCTACACTGCATTCATTTCTTGAAGGTAAAGGATTCCTTTCAATGATTTTCCAAAAGCAAGTCTAGAAATGAATTGTAAGGGCCAGAATGTCTCCCAAGAAGACATTGTATATGCTGTCAGATATCTTACTTCCCCTCTCATTTTCACCCCATGGAGCCATCCAAAATCCTGATATTCACAAGTGAACCCAACCCAACTTCACAGAAATTTACAGTCCTACCTACACCCAGTCCTACATGTTTTATTTCTCATTGTCCTATGTTGATTTGATTGGTAACAAATTCAACTAATTCCCCCAAGCCAAGTCTGTTTTGTTCATGAGGGTACCTGCTGAAAGATCTCTGCCTACCCTTATCTCAACCCACAAGATTTTTGTTATATTTTCTCCCTCCTCTCCAGTTGAGACAGGGAATAATAAGGTGGCTTTGGTGGGCACCTGGCATCCAGCCAGGGTCAACCAACCACACATATTCATTTGCAGTATGTGAAACTTCATACACTTTCTAAACTGTAAGGAATATGTCAAGTTTCCTCCTTTGGCTTGTAACAATCTGTTCTTTGAGAAGCAAAGAAAGACTCAAAAATCTGCTCAGAGGAGAAATGAAATACAATAAATCTCCCAAATCAATACAATAAATCTTGTACATATTCTACTGTTGTACATATTCTACTGAGTAAAGACAGTAAGTGAAATTATTATTTAAAGCTTCCCAGTAGAGAGGAGGAAGGAATTACAAAAATTATGGTCAAAAGATTGTAGGTGGCAATACTGATTGCACACAGTCTGATGAGAAATGCTGTTGAGTGCTGATAAAAGCTGATGGGTTATTTAAATTTAATTGAAGATACTTTTCAAAATTTATGTTAATTATCCTTATGCTTTCCTATGAACTAAATTATATTTTCAGTAACATACTGATACATTGTGGTGACATCAAAATAGTGTCACTAGACAGCAGTGTGCAGAAGTTATCTGCAAGTGACACAGACTCATGCCAACAGCTGTATGGGGTTAACAGGAGTAGATGCCCACTACATGGGTAGCTCTGTCCAGGCAAATTTCTTACCCCATAGCTGACTTCCTTTGAAACAAAGTCTCAAGGCAATTATTTGATTTTATTTCACCAATTGGTACCCATAGGAAAATGGATTAGAATTTCCCTCTTCAGGCCTGTGATTTCATGAAGAAGTAGTTCATGCTCCTTTGCAATCTAAAGTTGCACCATAGCCTTATTCAACATCCACACACAAAGCTCCTCAACACCACCATTACAGTCATATCCTGAGATACTTATGGCAGAACTGAAGGCAGAGTCAAAAAAGCCTTAAGGGCTATTTTAAACAGCTTTTCTTTAACAGTTCCCTTGAAGGCATTTCCTTCCATTGTCTTTTGAAAGCTATGTCAGCTGTCCATTGTTCTTCATGGACAGGGCTGACAGCAAGATTTTTATATGTGCCTAAATTTCAGTGTTATTTTCCATTTTCAATGACATTTAACCAACCATTCAAATACATAACTTTCAGGACTGGGATTTCAGCACTTGAATGACTTTGAAACTGGTTTTATGGAGTGCTACATGGATACACATCCTAAGCCAGTGCTGAAGAGCACCTGTTTTCCAAGGGTCTGCAACCTAGTGCAGCATTTTCGTGAGTTCAGGTCATTTTTCCCAGCTCCATGCACATGTATTTTTCACAACAAATACTTCATCTCTTCCATATTTGTATTGAGCTAGACTACTATCTTTACAAATTTGAATTGTTTTGACATAGTTTCTAATTAAGCAAATGCATTTCATCTTCAACATTTCTACTAACCTTTTCCTTCTATTACACGTTTCTGAAATATTTTCATGTGTTTTTAAAAAACATCATAATCTTTCACCCTCTATGCTTTATGACTTCCATCTAAGTCACTGTCATCTGAATATATCCTACATATCCTTTTATTCTGTTATTCAAGGCATTAATTAATATCAAGTATTACCGGTTTTAAGTTAGATGATTGAGGAATACTATTTAATAAATCAACCTTGAAGCAGTAATCTATTTCATCTCATAATGGTGAGAAATGCAAATGTTGATTTTATTATTAACTTTGTTTTGCCCTCCCCACCATGTATTATTGATATGATACTCATGATTCCAAGTGATAAATCTGAGACAATCTACTGTGATTTTGGAAACAAAGGTTAAAATTGTCTGTCTGCCATTATTTCCTATTTTTTTCCTTCTTTATATTTTAAGATTTAAATTTCTATTCTGTATACTGTAAGAAGAAGAGACTATGGAAATTTGAAGAATCACCACAGGTGCACAACCTGAAAAGTAAACACACTGAAAGATTTACTATGATCCTTATGAGTCATTTTGACCCAAGACATTCCATGATAATTATATTGTATCTCATAAAAGTAATTTGCCTTCATTGCTCAGATCCAAGGTATAAGGATAATAAAAACCAAAAATTTTAAGTGAGTTTATGCATTTATCACATTTTGTCACACGGTTAAATGTATCTCAAAATAGCTATCCAAGAATAGACATGCTCCAAAACTCTTCACACATTCAGAAATTTTAAAATTTTAGTTCAGAACAATAAAGTACTGGAATAATCTAAGATACTTTTCTCACAACATATGAAATTACCTACCTTTATTTTATAGTTCTGACTTAATATGACAGCTAGGTCCTTTTAAATAAGATTCCTATGGCCTCCAGCCTGTCCTCTCCACCTCAAGGAGCCTGGTTTCCTCAGTGGATTCCATCAGAGATGGTATAACAAACAAGTAATGCATGTCTACTTCAATTTTCACTTTATAATTTCCTTAATTAATATAAAGACTAAGTTTCAGCTCTGTGAAACCAAAGGAAAAAAAATCATATTATTGAGGATATAATAAGAGTTAGGTATTTCCTACAATGCAATGGAGTAATTGAACAGATTTGTTTACAAAAGGTTTTTTTCCTCACAATCCAAGCCCCTTTCTACTTGATTCAGCAGGAGAAAGTACAGACTTTTTTTTTTTAATGGTCAAATTTGTGAATGGAGAGAACTGTTCTATCCTTAATTTATCATTGGGGGAGACAATTTTGCTGCAGGAATGTGAGAGATGGCATATCAGGAGAGGTCAGCCATGGTATGATGCCGCAGAGTTGTGAACTGATGAATAAAGTCAAGAGGAAAAAAAATACAGTCAAGTGAAGAACTATTTTTAAGGAGTAAAATATATCATTAGACATGTAGGATTACATTTCAGAACAATCTAAGAAAAAGACAAACTACTACAATTGATTCTTATGGATTGTAGGGCGAAAGTGGTCAAAAAATGTGTGCTGCTGTCACCTACTTGTTTACTGAGGACCTTCTAACAATACTGGATCCCACCAAATGCAAGTAGTAAAATATAAAAAGTAAACCTGGGGCAGCCCCATTCAGGTCAGTTTTGGGATTTAAAATTGAGGTAGGTGACAACAAATCTAAAGCCTTCAAAAAAATGACCAGAAGATAACTCCTCTAAAAAGGTACATGCTTTCTTCCAAAATAAGCTCGAAGACCAAGTGGAACAGAGTCCTAAATGAAGTTAAACTGCTCCCCCTTTTCATGGAAGTCCAAAAAAATGAGGGGAAAAAAAAAGGCAGTCGGAAATCATACACACAGCTTTGTTGAAAGCAGACCACTGCTAAGTAAACCTTCAGAGCCACTTTGTAAACAGCCAGAAACAGCCAGTCAGTTTTCTGTAAACAGCTAAGTCACGCACCAGCAGAACACAGCAGCCTTCTGTGGAAGGCTTTGGTTGATGTTTAACAGGGTTACATTTCAAGCCAGCTATTAGTCCTGTGACTATTATCATTGCAGTTCCATTGCACAAACCAGAAAACTCCTCAAAAAGTGGGCCACAGACTGTTCTGCTGTGGTGATGCTCTTAGGAAATAAATCAAAGAGAAAATCAATAGATCTCCTAAAATATGGCAAATTTATGCAAGGTCCATTCCTAATCTTCATGAATAAGCAGAAAAGATTTTGTGCACCTTGAGTTAACAAGTTTCAAGCCAGTGCAACAGACATATATACAAGTATTTATTCCATCCTTGTTTGCTTCTTTCTACTTTATGCTTACACCCCATTAACATATTTTGAGAAGGAATTAAACTGATCATGTGAGTTATTTCCTGACCTTCAGAACTTGAATAAATACAACTTTTAAACTTTTTATTTCAAAGCAATATTACATGCTTTATTCAAATAAATTATCTTAGTTTTAGTGATCCTTCTTAGTTTTCTTTATAAAGTGAATGCATAACCATCACTCCCACAGAAATAAAATTTAGTTTAACAGCTTAAGTATTTTCATCCTGTGTCTTTTATGGCACCTTAAGATAAACTAAATTACTGTAAAACACTCAAAGTGTCACAGCGATGAAGATCTGGCAAATTGACCACAATTCAGATCTAAGTTGCTCTTGCAAATTGCCTTTTGAAAGTTTTAAAACTTCCAAGCTCTTCTGGGTTGAAAGGCAAATGAAAATTTTTAACAGAATGAGTATATTTGCATATTTCCTGTACATCATATGTTTTCTGCAGAAACAAATTTTCTGTGACCCATTCTCCATCTCAGTGATTTAAATGAAAAGTGACATTGTTGGACTTCTACACTAAGGGCTTTTGAATGTTCATTTTTAGTCTCTACAGATGTAAGAGTAATAAATATGACATAGCCTGAGTATCCATTGTTATCTTGCAGTAATGATGAGTATTTTTGATGGTGTATATAACTGAGCCCAATGCTGAATTTAAGTACCCAAATTCTTCTCTTTTTTTTTAAGAATTCAAAGTGGTTCTAGCTTTTCAAAACTTGAGAACTGGTAAAAAAATTTAAAAACTTTTAAATATACATATAAAAATTACTGCAATCCTGCATTACTAATGCAAGTTTCTAAGTAACTTCAATAAATTATAGACCTAAAAGGAGGAAACTAACACTTTCAAATAAGTGTAAGCTGGAGGATAAGCCTGACTAACACATTCAGGCCACCTTGATATCTGTGATTAGCGTGCAAAATATGTTAGGAATTTTGTTATGGCATGGATTCTGAACACAGTTTCCCAGCCCTAAATTTGACAGATTTCTATAAAGCGGCAGATTTGTTCTCAGAGTTGTCTGCTTTTTTTAAAATCTTACTATTATTTTCTAATAAGTCTAAATTGAAAAGAGGTAAAGTTACCAGGCAACTTGACAAAAATCCCTGCACAGATGAGTTAATTAAAAATTATTCTCAGATGGAAATGATATTGTTTGCATATCTGGATTGCTACTATTCAAGCTAACAATTGAGTTGTTATAGAATCATAGAATCACAGAATATGTTGAGTTGGAAGAGACCCACAAAGGTCAGTGAAGCCCAGCTCCTGGCTCTGAACAGGATATCCCCAAGAGTCAAAAATGTAAAAAAAAATACATCATGTGCTCAAGAGTATGGTCCAAACATTCCTTGAACGCTGTCAGGCTTGGTGCTGTGACTTCATCCCTGGGGAGCCTGTTCCAGTGCCCAACCACTCTCTGAGTGAAGAACCTCTCTCTAACACCCCACCTAAACAGCTTGAGGCCATTCCCTCTGGTTCTGTCACTAGGCAACAGGAAGAAGAGATCAGTTCCTGCTCCTCCTCTGGTCCTCACAAGAAAGTTGCCGACTGCACTGAGGTCTCCCCTCAGTCTCTACCAGGCTGAACAGACCAAGTGACCTCAGCTGCTCCTTTTATAGCTTCCCCCCTCAGGCTCTCCACTGTCTTTGTAGACTGTCTTTGAATGCTCTCTAAAAGTTTGAGGTATTTTTTTTATATTGAGGCACCCAAAACTGCACACAATATTCAAGGTGAGGCTGCCCCAGTGCAGAGCAGAGCGGGACAATCCCCTCCCTTGCCCAGCTGGCCATGCTGTGCCTGATGTTCCCCAGGACAGGGGAGCTCTCCTGGCTGCCAGGGCACTGCTGACTCATGTTCAACTTGCCATCGACCAGGGCCCTCAGGTCCCTTTGCACATCACTGCTCTCTAGCACCTCATTTCCCAGTCTGTAGGTACATCCAGGGTTGCCCCATCCCCAGTGCAGAATCTGGCATTTGTCTTTCTTAAAATTCCTACAGCCAGTGATTGCCAGACCTCTGGTTTGTTTAGGGTAAAGTTTTTGCTTCATTTATGCTAAGTTATGAGTTATAAATAATAATATCCTAATGTTTTTATTTGCTTTAAAAGGCAGCATTAGAAGAACATAAATAATATAAACTTCTCCTTACCTGAGCATTCTCAAAACCTTTGTGTCTCAGAGTCACAAAAGTCATCTTTGTTTTTATCTTATATAATCCTGGGGAAAATGGCAGAGGCAGACAGAGGCAGTGAAAACCAAGCTGTACCTAATTTCTCTGTTTTCATTTCCCTGCACCCTTAGATTTTTCTTGATGTATGGTAAGGAAATAAACTAAAGCACACATGGTAGTTTTTACTGAAGGCTGGCAATGACTGAATATCATCATCTTTCACACAAAGACTTCTATACATATGGTCAAACACCTCTAAACATTAGATATTCCCAAATCTTAGTGTATTGGCATTGATTTATTTCCAGCAGAATATCAGTATCATGAGAGATAGCAAAGGGAGATGCAAAGAAGAGAAGTCTGATGGACCCTTTGACCTGAAGTGATATCTGCTTATGACAGTCTATGTTCAGCCTTTGCTTTAAGGACAAAATGTTAGAGAAAAACCCTATAGTGGCCAAACTCTTGTCCTGTCTGGATTGAAAAGGAGCATAACTATGGAAGCATTTTACTTCTTAAACCAAGAGAAAGAACTTTCACCTTTTGTCAACTGATGGAAAATAACATAGAGGATATGAAAATAAAGCTAGAAAGGTTTTGGAAAAATTTTGCAGGAACAGTTATGGAACAAGGAAGGATGCAATATGAACTTTTCCAAAATGCTTACAGAGGTTTTTGAAGGTTGCTTCATTAAGCTGTTAGAAGAGTACCAGTAAAAAACACTATCTACAAGAGATTGTTTTATCTTTAATGATATTTATTGTGTAATCATAAAATTATGAGATATGATGAGCTTTTGTCTACATAAGCTGATAGCATCTTCCTCATCTCAAAATAGGTGTTCATTGTTTCAACTTCCTATAGGGAAATGGCATTTCCTTACCTTGGCATGCTATATTTCATGATGTAACAATCCATCTCATTCCACTTACTACAAGTTATCTAATTTTCCTCATCTACTGAAATTAGCCTGATAATGTGATAAAAACTAAACTTTCATAGTTACTGGATACTACTTAGTGAGGCACAGAGGTCAGATAGCCTAGAGGAGGAACCTGGCAGACAGAGAGTGAAAGCTAGAGATACATGATCTCAACTTTCATGGAGCTCCACAATACTTTAAGGAACCAGATTTTAGGCTGATGCAAAAAGAATGAGGTTTTTGTGGAACATTGAAAGTAAACATATTGCTTCAGAGATACTGATGTAAAGATTTCAGTTTCAAGCAGAAGAAGCTTTGCAGGTAGGAAAGAGCATGCTGGGAAAAACATTTCCTTTCTATTGATTCATTAATAGAGGATTTTATATATATATATATATATATGTATGTATGTGTACGTTCTCCTTCCTCTATAAAATCAAAAAATAATAGGCCTTTACACATTGCTGAAACTCTTAAAAAATAGTGGAATTCAGCATACTTAGATTCTTATGGCTAGGGGTGTCATGGTTAGATGTTCAGGTGTCTACTGAGTTGAGGTTTTTCCCACAGATGAATCTACTCATGGGTCTCAGTAACCTTATACTACAGCATTTAACTCAGGAAGCATCACCCATACCCAATTTTCAGGTTAATTTTCATGAATCTGTATGAACTTAATAGCTTTGAGGTTTCTATTAGTCTTACAAAATCAGTTGAAGCAAGCCAACTGAGTCAAATTTTTTGAGAAAAAGAGAGCATGATTGACTGGAAATTTTTAAATTTTTTACATGAAGTTTGAAATAACAGAAAAGATACTGGTGCAAGATTACTTTCTGATTAGAATAGAAAACAATAATAAAATGGGATATATTGCTCCACTTTTAGTTCAATTTGGAAAGTAGACATTTATTTTAACTGCACATAGCTTTGCATTTCAAACATAAAAAACAAAATACTCTCCAGAAATTAAATCTTTTATAAGCTGAAAGCACTATTAGAAAGGTGAATTGAAACACCCCTTAATAAATAAGGTTAATAGATAAAACAAGTTTTTGGACAGAAAACTCAAGGGCAAAAGTAGGAGCAAAGACTTTCCTAAGACAGTCGGCATTTTTGTGTTTTAAACAATTTAGAAAACTCAAAAATAATCATTGCTGACAGCATGCAAAGTATTTTAAAAGGTATTCTCCTACATCTTCACTATTTTTAGATTTAACTAAGCCAAGATAATTTCTGCAATATTTGCCTACCCAAAGCAAAGTCCTTCTGATGTGATAGGAAACATCTGATGAAATCTTTCCTTCTTAATGAATGTCAACATGGAACTATAGTTTAATACAGGACACTTGACAAGAGAAGGGCTCTGTTTAAAAACCCTGAAAAAACTCTGATACAGTAAAGTAATATATTACTTGTGTAGAGCTAAAAATTATATATGCCTTTTGATTTGTTCCTAGGGTATGGGTTCAAACTGTCTAAAATTGTTAATCTAAATGTTGAACTGGAATGCTCTCACATCTTCCCACATGATTCCTAATTCACATCAAGGCTGGAGAGTATTTCCAGCTGTTACTGATATGTTAATAGGACCACTGTGAATGCATATAATTTTTTAAAGCCATACATACAAGAAGAAGTATGGGTAATAGTTCCAAAATAATTTCATCCAGCCCTGCAGTGACATTTTTTTTTGCTTTGAAAGTTGTACTCAATTTCCATTCTTACTAACAATTAGTCACATTAGGTATGCCAGTGGTACCCTAGGAATATTTGCTTAAATACACACTTGGAGTACAGAAAAGTGAGAAAGTGCTGTGGAAGAGTTCCTAATTATCTGTAAATATACATGGTAGGTATGAAGTCTCAATCACTCATACTTCCCCTTGAAATTATGTTCTTTATCTTCTTTCCCTGGCTCATGCAATGATCTCCAACAGGGGGAAGTAAAACAGTGCTATCAAAACGCTGGAGCTGTTGCTTCCAGAGCACAATCTAATCTGCGCATCAGGTTGTTGAGCTACAACTTGTACAGTTTGCATGGGATAAAAAAACACCTTATGGGTTAAAACCTCATTTTTGTAAATCTCAAATCATAATCAAGGAATTATTATTAGCCCAGGACTCCTTATTACAGGGTGAAAAAAATAAAAAAAGAGAATAATCAAAGAAAAAATATTATTATCAAAAAGCCTTCCAAAGTAGTAGTTAAAATTGAATCCATCCAGTTACTAGTATCTACACCTTATTCTTGGTGTTATCACACCCTTACTTTGGTTAAGACTGTAAGTTGATGACTGCTTTCTTGTCTTCTCAAGGAGAAGCGTGATGTTGGTTTTCTTCCTCCCCTCTAAGGTCTCTATAGCACAATTTTGATGCACTTTCTAACATGCTCTACACATTGCTTGTTCCACTGGTTTACAATTCCAATTCCACAGTACAACCAAATTCCCTGCACACAGCATATTTTAATGTATTGAATACTTCTCCCCAGTTCTCCTTGCAATCCGTAACACTGGTTTTGACCAGTCCCAAGGCTGCATTTCTGTGGTGACCAGTGACTGACCACACAGAGTGGTTTATAGCACCAGGGCCTCTAGTATAATTTAAAAGGCTTTACTGTCATTCCCTGTCCCCTCTACCCTACATTTTATTCCAGGGTCAACCATAGTTCATTCTATATAGAACAGTTTTATTATTGCCTATTATTGGGCACTTTACATAACAAGAAGCACTGTACCACAAAATTGCACAAAGCTAAGCAAAAGATAGAATGAGCTGTTCATGGTCATCTTCTCATTAGGCAATTGCTGTAATAGCTAAACAAGCTAAAACAAACTTCCAGAAAGATCAAGACAAGGTCCAGGCAGAGCCAGATGAGTCTGAAGCTCTTCTGCCAACTTAACACAAAGACCAGTGTCATTTTTCAAGTAATAGCAACTCCTACATATGAGGTCATAAGGCTACACATCTGTAACATGGATAGTAGTGGGAATCTAAATCCAATGTGTTCTCCTTCCTCTGACAGAGCCAATCCAGACTATGTGCAGTGTGATTCACTTCTAGGGATGTTGATAAAGTTGTGGTACCAAAACAGGCACAGATTATAACAGTCTCCAGTAGAATTTTTTGAGCATGACATCCAGGATTTTCCCAAAAATATCCTCAAGTCTTTTGACGCACAGAAGGAAAACCCATGTCTGAAACCTTAGTCCTAAGTAAAATAAGGATCAGAAGTCTTTGGACTTTATTTCACTATGCAAAAAATCAAAATATGAAAAATAGAGGTTTTAGTGTTGTTCCTACCAAATAAAGATCCATTAGAGCATCTTAAAAGTACAGGGCAAATATTTATAATTTAAAAATTTTTAGAACTCTAAGAAAAGCAACAAGTTATACCTCTACAGGAAAGCAGAAGGAATAAAGCACATTCAGCAATTGCTGTTGGAATTAGAGCACCACCTAGTGTGCTCTGGAAATGCTCCTAAGGGGTGACATTAATTTTGATTTATGTTTGCCTTTGGAATTGAAATCAAAGCACTATCATTTTGTTTTTCATAATTCCTGAAATTTGTTATATGAAGTTGTAGTCTGAGTTTCATTCAATTAATGTATTTTGGCTCTATCAAAACACCACCAGAGGAAGTGTTACATAATATTAAACTAATTCCCACTCCAGATGCCAAGAAAGTACTTATTTCATTTCCTAATGAAAAGATCTATGAGACCTTCTTTTCCTCTAACCCTCTTTTTAAGGAAATGAACAGAGTTCTTCAGGCATGGAAGGAGGAGCCTGTTTGCAGAAACTGAGATGTTCCAGCAGTAGGACTGAGTACCTCATAAACCCCCAAACTTGGGCTCTCCAGGTTTTCAGACTTCTCAAGAAGTGCAAGGACACCCTCTTCTCTCTAGTGATCCTGAGCATTGTGAGACACTGTGGAATAAACCCTGCACCAAGCAATGACTTTTTGGGGTTTTTTTCTACCCTGCAGAACAGAATATTCCTAGTTAACCCTGGACACAATTTGATAATCACACCTGATAATGACAAATTACCTTTCATAGTCTTTTTCTCTGTTTGCTGTGCATCTACAAGGGAGAACAGGGAAAGGTCTGGATAAGGAAGGTAGGTTATTTATTTACATACTTATCAAGATGGAAAAACAGTGCTAGAATTAAAAAGGAAGAACAGACACAGTCATTGAGTAAGCCTCTAAATTTTTACATATTTTGATGTCACAGATCACTTTTACCATCTGATTACTTTCAAATTTCAAATGAAATTGGGCGGGGGTTCTTGTCTGCTTTTCATGAGAATGATCAGTAGAACTGGAAAACCTCAGTCTTTTGACACACAGAATCACCAGGGTGGAAGAGACCTTGAAGATCATCGAGTCCACCCCAGCCCTAACACCTGAACTAACAATGGCACCAAGTACCACATCCAGTCTTTTTTTAAACACATCCAGGGATGGTGACTCCACCACCTCCCTGGGCAGACCATTCCAGCATTCCATAACATATTTTTTTATGTACTATTTAAATCTATTTAAACATTTGGAAGTAGAAAAGACCCACTAAAACCTAATATACAAGTGCAAATTTGAAGTGGCCTAGACTAATCTATGCATTGCTAAAATGGAGTAGGCGTATGCCTGCCCAAGACATTGCATTACGCTCTCATACAGTGAATTTCTGGCTAAACATAACTGACTGCTGCTCAAAAAAAGACTAAGAATAAAGAGTCATTATGTAGAACTTTGCTGCTGCTGTACATTGTTCAAACCCAAAGCTGAAGACAAAGCCAGTCAGGTTTCTAGATTAGAGGGTTTGCCTTGAAGAAGGACAAAACCAGTTGCAAATATCTCCGTGCAATCATCTTCTGATAAGAGCACCTTTCCAGGAAACAACATGTCCCCATAACTGATAAGCTGTGAGTGGGCTATAAAGGGACCAGTCTCCTTCCCCTCTCTGGTAAATGCATATCTGTGCTGAAAAGATTCAAGTATTTAATACACAAGTGACAGCCTGATTGTGTGACCTAACAAGAAAGACATTTCCCATGGGAAGCTCTGAGATCTTGTTTTTGTTCAGTGTCCCTTGTGCACTCATTTTCAATGCCTCTGTAAATTGCTCCCAAGAATGGCTTATGAAGGAATAAGAAATGCAGTCACCTCAGTTCAATGGGATTTACTTCATCACAAAGCTGAAGATCTTCAACTTTCTCAAGAATAAACATATGTCATTTATTAAATAAATAAAGACCAAAGACAGCCCAAATATATAAGGGGGAAATTGCAAACCTGACTGTAATTGCATTCATCATAATCAGCTTTACCTAAATTACTTATTTTTCATCACTGATCATAAATTTCTGGAGCAACACTATTCCACCACACAGTTAGATGCTTTCATGCAAAACTTTTTTATACATTTCCAAAATTTATATTGGCAAGTCAGAATGATCCTGAAATTCATAACCTAGCAGGAACACAGAATGAGAATTATAATAGTACTTGTAACTCAAATTCAAAAAGGATTCTAAGAAGCTCATAAAAAGTTACTCTTGAGTTTTTTTATTGGGCAAGAAGTCCAGCAGGTCAAAGAGATATAATAAAATAAAAAAACCCAAAATCTAATTAAATTTTATTCTTAGCAACAAAATAGAAGCGTGTGTTACATATGAAAAGTAGTGTGTACTCACATCTGGCTTCAATTCCACACTGTATGCAGGGGAGCTGGCTGGAGATGTCTCCCAACTCTGTAGACAGTGACGTGACAGCTTGGCTTTACCTGAGCTACCTCTGTGTCCCTTCACAGACAGTGGAGAACACTGAAAGTATGTGGTTTGTCTTATCCACTTTAGAATGAGATTAGCTGTGCCATGGAATGCCTATTTCTCTATTCTGCCTATAAATGAACCCAGGTGACTAATTCTGATAATGATATTTGTATTATGGTTGTAATACAACCATATTTTGGTCAGTTGTATCCCAAACTGACTGTCTTTACTAATAGTACCATTCTTGCAGCAGAAATACCAATTTTTGTATCTTGAATATATGCCTGATCACATCAGTGACTTGGGTGCAAAATATCTTAACCATAACTTTTACCTTATACATTATTAGTGTGGCTTAGGAAAGGAAAACAGGAAAAAACACATCCCAAGAGCACAAAGAGGGAAATGGAGTGAAAAATCTTCTGTATGTTTAAAATCTGACAAATACAAGGATTCAGAACCTCAATATTTCAAAAATAGTGATGTTTAGGAAAAATAGTTTAGAAGATAAAAATTATTTTAAATATTTTAAGATATAATTTTTATTTTATCTGCATTAATAACCAAATTTTACTTCAATCTAGGATTTGGAGAAAAGGAAATTTCTAAAGTACTAAGTAGGTGAAGAAGGCCAGCTGTTCAGAAGCTGATAGGCAACAATTCTTTAATAAAAAGAAAATATCTTTCCCTGAATACATGAAGTAGGACTTGTTGAGGTGTAGGAAGAATGGAGCAATAAAAAAATACAGTTATACTCATTTGGAAATAGTTACTTAAATTAACATGTCTGGAGACTATGCAATTATATAAAAGACCATAGTCTAATCATATACTAGAACTTTTTTTTTTTTTTGAGTTATACTAATATTTGACTCATGGCAAAGAAAGAAAAGCGATCAAAGGAAATTGAATAAAGACTGAAAACAGTTGTACAATCAAAATTAAATCTAGCCATAATTTTTATCTTGCAGAAAGGAGATGCATGCAGACAATACCACCTGGAGAACATATTCATCAAAAAAGACAGAAGACAAAAACAAACAAACAGATGTGAAGTGCAAGATAACATTTAGAATTATTTGGGATGGTAAAATATTCTCTCAAGTTAAAAGAAAATTATATCCTCCAAGGAAACAGGCCTTCCTATTTATATGTCATCATATGGCATGAAATCAATTTTTTTTTCCATGAAGCCAAGAGTACAAAGACCACATGACAATTCAGAAACTCGGCAATATTCAACAGTAGTATAGTATAGTCGCGTACTTTCAGAACAGCTAAGGCCCCAATTTTTTTCAATTGTATTCATTAAAGATAAATTAACCATGAAATGTAATTTAAAAACCCCTTTCTGTGAGCCTTTTTCCACCAGAAGATGTGCCTAGTCTTTGAATTTCATCTAAAGTTTTCTAGGGGAATAAATCAAGTTTCAGGAGAGACCATTTTTCTTTGTATAGTATTGAAGATATTTGAATTAAAAACTTAACTTCTCTTAAACTATTCCTCAGTTCTCCACAGATGAGAGTCAGGAATACAACCTTCTCCAACAGAAAGAGGATTGACTGAATTGCACTGAAATATAAATACTACATTGCAGCAGATTCATTGCCAGAAACCGCTTTGTTTGTCCAGTCATTATTCAATGATTTTCCTAATAATTGCTATAACTATTAACATAGCTTTATCAGTTCCCATAGGAAATGCAGTATGTGAAATTCTTAGAGTTGTTGAATAGAGAATTTTATTCATACATTTTCCTGACAGCACAGATTTCTGCAGGAAAGTTGCATCAAGACAACTTCACCTAGTCTGTAAATTTACCATCCTCCAATTTACCAGCACCCAACAATTCAAAAAATAGTTTTTCTTTGAAGAGAACATGAATAAAATAAAAAATCCAAATACTAGCATAAGTAAAAACTTGAAGCTCTTCCTCCTCATTTTCTCTTCTAGCAGAAAGTGCTGGGGAAGCTCCCTGATGTAAATGCCTACTATAAATGCCCTTGCTTTGCATACATGTGATAAAGCAAAGTCAGCTAAGTAAAACTACAAGCAAAATGTTACATTCTAAATGAAATCATATCATACAATCATTTACTCATAATGAATTGACCATTGCTAAAAGAGGCCTTAAAATTCCAGTACACCACTTGTTCACCTAACACCTTCTCCATCTTAGCACCAGAATTTTGCTGGTGCCTTTGAACTTTGAGATTTTTCTGGTTTAACAAGACATTTTCTCTAGTTAGAACTTGTTCTGTCTTGATTCGACCTCATAGTGGCTTCAGTCAAATTCTGAGAGCTTTAAGTTACCCAGTATAGAGTATATAAAATGCCTGCTCCATTTCACCTTCCATCCCTTGCATACCTTTCTGTTGAATCATTTGATAAAGTCTTCACTCTTATGACTAATATGTTCATCCAGGTCAGATCTACAAGAATGGACCCCACAAATAAATAAGGAGAATCAGGCAGTAGCATAGGAATGAAAAGTCTGTGGGTAGTATTTAAATTCCTTACAGATGTCTCTTTTTCTAGTGTATCCATATGTGTGTCTTATGATTTCCTCTCTTAGAAGACAAAAGGCCAGCCTGGTTGCCTTAGAGACAGCTGAGGTATAGTGTCAACTAAAATGGAACGAGCTACAGCTAACTTACAGGAAAAACACACTTAATAAAAGAGTTCATTGCCAATAGCCCACCCAGTATAAACATATGCTGGCAACTGAAGATGTAATTGTCTTTACAATACAACCTATTTTTAACCTGAAGCCCTCTTTTTTTAAACTGTGTAGCTGCATTGCTGAAAGATGGATCATCTGTGACGATGTGCTAAGTACCTGCTGGAATATGTTTTTTCTTGACATTTTGGTCACTATTGTGTAAAAGAAGCTAAGTATTGATTTGTAAATAATGCCTGAAAATGTATCAGTGGGAGGTGTATTTGACTTTCTGGGCCTATGAACTGCTGTGAAAAGTTTCTGTAGCATATGACAGAAAACAAGAAAATTTTAAAAATTCTAAACTACTATTGCAATCAAGGATTACAAGAATAACACTCAAATCAAGTTGACTAAAAATGAAATCAAGAAGCAGCAAAAAAACCCAGACCAAAATATTAAAACAGCAATACAATAGTGAATCAAAACTGAGTGGGTTCTTACGAAACACTAAACTCATAAATACGAGGAACACAGCATTATTCCCAAGACCTTGAGTAAATTCCCTAAGGGATGTTATTTACCAAATGATTTATTCTTTAGAATAAATATATCAAGAAGTTCAATCCTTTTCTAGTTGTTATTTGCCCACCAAAAGTTTCCAGAGGACTGACCTAAGGCATCTCTCTTTAAGCCACTTATTAAGTAGGAGTCAAAAATCCCCATAGGACTTAAAAAAAAAAGAAAATGTGTATCTCGAGTAAGAAGGAAATATGACAGTGAAAAATGTTAAACTACTGTAAGATATTTTGACCAGCTTGCAGGAAGACTCACAGCTGTGGGAGAAGCTACAGATTTTGCCATTTGCTCAAAAGATTCTGCCTTGCCAAACTCATCTGGGTTGCAACTAAGTCAGATGGCTTTTGTACACATGTGCAATCAGCCAAATGTAAAGGAAGGCAACAGTTCCAGCTGAAGAAATAAAACAAATCAAACTTTAGAAATACAAATGACAACCTACAGTAGTATCAGCCCACATCCACCCATAGATCTCCTGTAGCAATTGAAAATATTTTTTAAAAGTGGACAAAAATAAACTAAAAACCCCAAAGGAACAAATGATGCCTGTTATTCTGAGTATTTCAGAGGTTAAGGCTTTTGATAGGCAAAAAGTAACTGCCTATAAATCATCTTCTGCAATGTCTCAAAGAAGAATGAATGGAACTACATTATAGTCGTTCCTTCTGTACCAAAACTGTAAAAATTGCAGTGAGAACTGTTTCTGGCTAGTAAGATTGACATAAGCAGGAAAACACCTTCCAGCTCTAAAAAAGCTGTCTGAAAGGAGAGGAGCAAGGAGGAGAAATGTATTCTAATCTAAGCTTAATTCAAGATGTAACATTTCAATGCAGTTTTTGTTATTACTTCTTTTTCCCTTTTCTTCCTTTACTTTTAGAGTTAGTTGATGCCTAAATTGGAAATGGACATTTCAAAATGAAAAAAACCTACTGTTTTAAGCCAAGAATAAATTAAAAGAAACATTTGCATTTTGTGTTTTGCTCTCCTTCTTTAAAACAGTCACATAATTTACTTAAATTTTCTCTACAAAATGTTAAAGAGCAACCCTTTTTCGATAGTTCTACGTGCTAGAAAGTATAGCTCTTCTGTCAGATGCCATAAGAAGACAGGAAAATGACCACTACAGATTAAATTCCATTGCAAATTTAAATAGATTTAATTCTGATATAAATATTTAACTATTTTTTACCATTAAATAAGGTCTAGTTGTTAAGCAAGATCTGATATTTACCAGTAACTGCCTGGACTTATTTAAGGAAATTTACTATTTAATTTTCCCCTCAAGAAAATATCTCTACTTGGTGGAAAGAATGGGCCCAGCTATTTTTTCCTCATTTTTCCACCTCCACATAAGGGATGAAAGCTGATTAATATTTGGAGATGCCCATTTTTACAAAGAGGATCTAGAACATTCAACAATCAAGGAATTTTTTTGCTGTTTCCTTCTACCTTGATAAACTACCACAGAATTAATTTCAGATGTTACCTACATACTTATCTGTCAAGCAGACTCAGATATATTTTCATTTTAAAATATTATCCAAATACTAAAAAAAGTGGAAATACATCTTTGATTCATACTCCTACTGCTGAAAATGTAGGAAGAATACTTCTGAAAGTCTTGCAGATCATTTTTCATTAATTCTAATCCCACAAAATCAATGGATTTTTTTCACAAAGTTCACTTTCTTGCTGAATTGCAAGCTTGCTATTATGCAAGCTCAGATTTGCATTCCTAAGTGCATCTGATATTTCAGCTGTAACAAAAAGAGTGCTTTTCTCTGCAACTCAGAAGGAAGTAACATGATGAAAAAAAACAAACCAGTCTTTGAAAAAGCTTTTCATTAAAGATTTTTAAATGGATATATAGTTGTATGATCCATAGAACCATTTTTAATGACAATTTTCCTTGATTTTTAGCTCAGACTATATCCCTACTTCTGATGTGTGCCTGACCACACAGTGTCTTCCCTGTTAGCCTTGCCTTTTTATCTACAGAGCCATCATTTGCTTTATCTCTTCTTCAAATGAGCTTCAGCACCAGACTCCCAAACAAGCCAAACAGAATCTCTCCATTCCACACGGAAATATCAACAACATTGACATTCCAGGCTGGAGTTGGGCAGAATGTCTTCAGTATTGTAATAAGCATCAGTAATGAAAAGCATCACTTTGTACTTTCCCTAAGTGTAAATACCTGCTCTTGGGAGTGCTGTGAAAAGGTTAACAGAAGTTCACTTCTTTCTACTGCTACATGCAGAATTCCATGAGAGACTGTCCCAAGTGTTATTACCACTGATACACATCTTTTTAAGTAGAATGCACATTAATCCCTGCAAGATAAGACCTTAGGGGAAAATTTCAGTCAGGCATATTTAGCATTTCCCCATAAATATCCACATCCAGTCAATCCATTGCAAACATCCACGTGAAAAAAGGTCCCAATTTACCAACCTGGGCTTGGAATTGACAGAGAACAGCACGCCCATTTCCTTTCTTATTTATTTATTTTTGAAGCACTAAACACCCCACCCTCTAATTCCCAGAAAAAGAATTTGACAATAGACTTTCAAATTCCATAGACATTTTACAGATATATAGAGCCAGCAGTGTGCATTTATCATTACCTATAATTTCTTAATTTATTTATGGATAAAGTTGGTTAACACCCTAATGGGGATTCAGCAGCACAATTCAAATGTTACAATAGCTAGAGAGAGCTGCCAAGTTCCAATATAGTTTTCCAGAGCCAAGATTATTCTAAAATTATTTTCTATTATAGTGCAAGCTAATTAGACAGATATATTAAGTATATTCAATTTCAATGTAAAAATTCATATATTTCCTGAATCTGAAGCTTTTAAATTGATTGAGTATTCAAGTCATGTCAATATATAAAAAAATCTATTTTTTTTCCTATTATCATTCAGATGCCTCTCTGCAAGCTTGATCCCCATAAGGGCCATTCACTTCAGAGCTGGATTCAATAATCCTTCTGGGTCCCTTGTACCTCAGAATATTCTATAATTTCTGTAGTTAATAGCAGGTTTTGTGTATTAAATATTATTTTTTTATCATCTCTGTTGAAAAATTTTCTGAAACAACACACAATATTTCAGCATCGTAATGCTTTGTAATTATTATAATGTTATTATGAAAGAAAGAACATTACTTGAATAGAATAAGTGGTGCTCAATTTACTTTTCTTGCTCAGCCCCGAGGATATGCATAAAAAGAGCAAGCAGTGCTTTGTCAATCAGAACTGCATTTCTTGCCTCTGATTAGTTTCATAGAAATAATAAGAGGACATGAGTATTACTTTTTGTTCAGACCCAAGAAAGAAGAAATGCTGACTGAAAACGTGCATCAAAACAAGCTCACATTTGGAAGCTTTGCTTTGACGCTGTTGATATGGAGATATGTGTGTACATGTGTTTGAGACATGTGAGGAGGAAAACCAGCCCTTCAGCTTTAGCCTGTCAGCTCCTCAAACCCTGAGAGACATCCACACAGAGTCCTTTATCCTTTATCAGTACATCTGGAAGGGAGCAGGAAGTACCAGCCCACTGGACCTCCACCTATTGCTTGTTTGACAGCCGTGGGTTAATGTATGAGCAAGCAGACAATGGGCAAACATGATGGGGTCATCCTTAATGCAGATAAATGAAATCTGATAAAACACAGGATTTTACGAGGCTGCTAATGAAGGCTCTCAGGAAGCAATGGGAGGAAGACATTCACTATACAGTGTTCTTTCTCTACTTCAAAATGGCTTGCAACAGGACTTGAAATTTTAGACCAAACAAATTGCAGGTGAACTCCCTTCAGCCACTGAGGACAAGAGAATATGACATCCCATTTCCTCCTACTCTTAAAAGTAAAATCCACAGCTCAGTTCCTGAGGGCAGAGGTCTAGAGGGATAGAAAGGAAATGAAAGGAGATCTCAGCCAGCTTGGGTACTAAGTCCTAGTTTTCCATGGAATTATGCTAAATACCATCATTTATCCAATGCAGTGTTCTCTGGAACTGTCTCGTTCAGAAACACAGATTTAAAAAACCCAATCAGAACCCTCCCCTGCCCCAACAACATACAAAATGCACAACCAAAGACAAATAAAAACCAAAGAACCCATCCAAAACCAACCAACACCAAATCCCACAAAACTCTTACTTTCTCACTGCTTCAGGAGCCATCATGTTACCAGATTAGCTTGTCTTACTTCAGTGACAAGTGACTTTAAGTAGCTGCTCTTATATTGCTCAGTGGGAAAAAGGCAACAAAAATTGTCAGGAAAAATATAAACTGTTCAATAAATCACTTATAAAAACACATGATGAAGGGCATTTAGTTATCTGCATACACATTAATCAAAGAACACTTGGCAGGTGAGTTGGACTTCTATGTACTTCAAGAAAGATCATAGGCCTGTCAAGTGTAGTCAATGATTTCCAATGATACCAACATATTCTACAGCTACAGTATTTTGGTATGGGTATATTTTTGATGAAAATAATAGTGTATAGAAGGGGGAAAAAAAAACCCAACCCCCCCAAATGTGCAAATGACTAAGAATTATTCTAGCTAAAAAGTCACAGGTACCAGAACAGAATAGAATTTATGTATATTTGAGATGGGTTAAAAAATATTGTAGAATACACAGAATGCACGTGAAGAAATATTAACACATATGTTAAATTACATAGAGTAATGTGTACTATACATTCATTTATTGTATACATGTACTTACCTAAGTACATTAACTCAATGAATTTTGATTCTTTTAGTAGCACATTTGTTTTGCTTTTACATTTTTAAAACCAAAGTAACTAGAGAAATCAAACATTATCAACTACTTCAGTATATTGAAGGTCTTACAGTGCAAGACCCTAATGAAATAGAGAAGACCAAGGTGAATCTGAGCTGAAATTAGAAATTAGTTACTGTAGTTAACATCTCGTTCTTGGTGTCCTGGTTTAGGGCAAATTTGGGAGAAAACTGCTATATTTTCTATGAAAACCTACAAGATAAGAAAATACTAATAGAAAAAAGTAGAAAATTGTCAGTTTTAACACCATATAAATATACATGTGAGCCTAAGTACAAAACACTACGTGTTGCACATAAAAGATATTTTATATAAGGGTATGTATAGTAGAGCAATTTCTGAAAGGGCACACAAACAAGGTAGAGAGAAAGCATTGATAAGGGTCCACTAATTAATAAAAAGTCCAACTTCTTTAGAGTTAAATTAAGTTAGGAAGACTATAATGCACCAATCTGATCTCATAACTTCATTTCTGTTGAACAAACAAGTGAAGTCTAAATCAACATTTAGGCAACACTACATATAGGTATTTCTGTTCTGTGCAATTTCCAGATTTTTCATCCCCAAAATTCATTGCTGTCCTTGTGATCTGTAATTTCATAAATGTTTTATTGATAGGCTTTTATTTTATTTCCATTTGTATACAATATTGTTCTACTGTTCTTTGTTGACCTAGAAAAACAACAAATTACATGTCATTTTGGAGCTGTAACTGACTAAATATTTATTTTCTCTAGAAAAAATGTTGAAGACTGAGTTTTATTGTAATCTGACATAGCCTTGCAAGCATGCATGGACTCTTTTTGAGTGTTTGATTTTTCTGTACATTCATATTTGATTATATTCAAGTTTTAGCTTTCATCTATTTGTCTCTGCCTGATCGGAAGATGCAGATGGTTTTGATTAAATGATTACTTAAAAAATAAACCTGATTTATACTGAAACATTATAGAAACTTATTGCTTTCATATTTTTCATAATAAATTCAGCCTTGATAAATGCCAACTTGCAGCTGGTTGTAAAGCAGAAAGATCAAGACAAAAATATATGTGTCTTACAGAAAGCACTGGGGGTGAGATTTTTGTGTGAGGGTATCTTTTTTTTATATAAATCTAACACTTTTGTGAAAATCAATAGTTTTTATCTCAAAGATTATTTAAAGAACCTTAATTTATATAGAAATAAGTTTGAGCAAAAAAAAAATCAAAGTTAAAAATATTTTCATGTGAAAACATCTGGAAGGATGCATCAAACATAATTTATACTTCTGCCAACCTATATTTTTGCTGCTTCTTTACTAAAGGAAGTGACTGAACAAGAAAGTCTCTCTTCTATTGAAAGCCACAGGACAAACACAATAATCAACTCTGCCAACTGAGAAGTACCAGTGGTGTTCTCAAATAAAATCAGGTTTCTCTATTACAAATATAAGCCACAAAATTACTCAAATTGATGCTGGAAACTTTCTAGAACAGACCGATGAACTCAACTTGTCTCTCCTTGAACAGCTGCCACTATTTGCTGCTGGTGGCAGGACTGTTACTAAAACTGAATGCAATTCTACAAAATAATTCTTTGGTAATTTCCAGTTAACTCAGCACTCCAGCAACATTGCTATAGACTAGGTTGGGTAAGGGACAACATAAAAAAGTAATTAAAAAAATAAAAGAGGAAAAAACTCCCAACATATTACATGAAGAAAAAGACTGCAATTTTCAAAGGAGAATGAGAGGAAACACCAATGCTAATGGACTGAGAAAAAACATCTCCAAAAAAAATAACTCTCAGTCCAAGTCCTTTGACAAGTTCAGTTATGTTCAGTTTCATAATACTATTCTTAAGCACTGGTAAGGATCCCAGTATTGAGCCCAAAAAAAACATAAAAGCTAGATATCTAAACAGATACCTAAGCTACCAGGGAAGTTGTGTTTGATTGCTGTTGTAGGTGACAAGTGTTTCTCAGGCACATGCGAAAAACTTGCTCAAAATATTTAAAGTTGTCTTCAGAAGTTTGCCTTAAAACCTGTCTGACCAATATTCAGTCACTGGTTCACTGCTTTAAAACATTTTCTATGTTTTAAGAATGCAGTATATTAACAATTATCTCCATGCATCTTTTCAGGGCTACTCAGACATTTCTTAAGTTTAGCTAACTTAATTAGCTAACTAGCTCAGCTAATTTATCTTCTTATTTTGAAAGGCCACTAGGATAAGAAAATTAATTGTTAAATTTCTGTTAATTCATTCTGCTATTAACATAGATTTATATTTTCCCACTTGAAAACTTTGACCCCACATTTATTGGTTTTGGGGCTCCTGCATTCAGGATCAGTCATCTCCATCTCAGTTTATGACCAATTCTCTACTCTGCTCTGGTCCATTCACAATTTATATTGCCCTCTCCTAAATGCAGGTGCTGGCTGCAGCTGGGCAGCAGAAGACAATGCCAATACAGCACTATCCCTCAGATATCACTAATCTCTGTAAAAAGGATACCAAGAGTAACAAATAATTATTCATGCAGGCAGGCATTGCTCTCTATTGGAACAAGTCTGCTTTGTGGCTGAGGCACTTCCAACTGCACAGTGTCCAGGAAACAGGACACAGATTCTGTATCTCTGTGCTGATCTGGGGAGTGGTGAGATCCTAAACTCCAGAGTGATTTCTGAGCACTTTTGCCATTCTCTACACTGCACTTCACAACTGAGAGGAAGCTCCAGGTAATTTCAGCCAGCTTACTCATCCGTGACCATAGAAACCAAGGAGGAATTCTTGACCCTCTATGCCATAAATAAAGGTTTAATATCACAAGCATTAGTGACTCCCATCAAGTAGGCTGGAAGTCTACTTGAGCTGAGATCACAAAAAGAGTAGCGCAGCTATAATGCATGTTTTGGAGCAGGTAGCCAAGACTTCCAGATTTCTTGTATGCAGTTAGGACTAATTAGAACAAGAGTTGGAAAAAAAAAAACCAGAAAAAACAGAAAGCCTTTTTCATTTCATCATGATTCAAATTACTGCATTTAAGAAAAAAGTCTGTGTACATGAATTTAGATACTCCTCTTCAATCTAGCTAGGGCTTTACAATACAGACGCACTATCGGATTTTAGACTACATAAAGAGTACCACCAGCTTAGGTGGTTAGTTGCACAAGGGAAAAAAAGTGCTCACAAAATGTTGATTAGGGTTCATAATTATAGAGGAAAAATTATGATGATTGGGATATCCTGCCTCCACCCTATCACGTAACTCTGCTTGCCTACCCAAACAAATAAAGTGTTTTATGATTTACAGTTCTCAATGCTAATTAGCCTTCTCTTCGTGTTTCCTTTCAAACTCTAAAAATGGTTATAAAATATTTTAAAATTCATTATTGTTTGATTCTCTAGAGATACAGAGTGAAACAACACTGTGTAAACTTTGGAAGTAGGAAAATGTGTCAGTGATTTAAAATGGTTTATCAACCAGAGACTTGTTGAATATTCAAATACTCTTTCAAGGGTATAGACAAATGTTTCATATAAACTGTGCTGAAATGTTTACAAGTGACATCTCATCTAGTCAAAATACAATGAAAAACATTTGTATGGGTGTGTGTGAGAGAGATAGGGAGTTTAAAAATGCAGTTCCTAAATAAATTATATTTTAATTGATGCGAATTTGGCAATAATTACTATGCTTATGACATCTAAAACTTTTTAACTGGCCTGATTTAAGATCAGGTTCCCAGACTGTCTCGGTTGTAAGAAGAGAAAAGAAAAATTAATTTATGATGAAGCTTTAGGGATAAATGTTGATAAAGTTTCCCTGCAGCTGAGTCATTTGGGTTTCTGGCTTAATTATCAACTGCCCCAAGAGCCAGAATATTCATGGTGATTTTTAGGAGTAGGCTGAAGAGACAGGTTTTTTGCTTCATATTATGCTTCAAAAGTTTCTCAAAATTCTTTTCTTGGTAACTAATGACAACATGGTCAGGAATGTGTGTCCACCAAAACATCATCTCTTCTATTTGTTAATGGTGAGTCTGTAGTAAATTCTTTGTAAAACAACATTTAGCTGCTCCCCAGGATGAATACAGCTATTCCTCAGAAAACTCATGAAATTTTCACTTTATTGAACAGATTCCTGTCCCTTCCAAAAAGTGGTAATTTGAAAAGGTTAAGGTCAGAAGCAAATCAAATAAATTGAAAAATTTAACACTGGCTAGAGATTTTACTGTTCTCTTTACAATTATTTTGGTCATTTGCTACACAGGTTCAATGTGCAGAGAAGATTTAGCAGACCCAACTCTCCCTAACATCAAATTTAGACTATACAGTATCATGGTTTCCAAACTACTGTTTGGACATAAAAGAAAGGACGGTAATTTTCAGCATCTACTCAAGTGCAAGCTCTTAACACATTTCAGTACTAGGTAGTAGAACATCAGTGGTTGATGTTGAGAGAGATATAAATCTTTATCTTTACAAGCTCCAGTTCAATTTCAGGCTGTTAAAAACCACCCAGCTGTAATTGCTATAATGATTTCACATTACATACTTCTTGAATTCCTGAAACAATCTCCTGTGAACCCAAACACTTTTAATCCAGTAATATAGTAGCTCAATTTTTTTTACTTGCAGGCAGTTTAACTTGCTATTCCAAGGCAGCTAAACATAGATCCAGTTTCTGAAGTTAAAATTTCAAATCAAAGCCTTGTATTTATCACTTAAAAGAAACTGGACTTTGAACGTTTTTTGTCATTTGAAAAGGCAAACTGTCCTAGAAATCCATCCAGATTCAACAGTGCAAAATGACAGAAAATTAATCTTTCTGTGTCTCAAAACACATCTGTCTTTATTCTACTTTTGAAGAGGATAGCAGTGTCTTTCTTGGCATGATATAAAAAACATTCTTATATTTTAACTACAATGTTTCTAGCATCATTATATATGCTTGTGGAATTTTCAGAGAGTAATATGGCATCATGTAAATTGGTTTTTTACTACTACACTAATAAGGTTTTTGACTTGTTATCTAACTGAGAAATAACTAACTGGCTGAATATCAAGACTACCTAGTACTTCCTAATCTGCAAAGCCATCTGATTGCAATCATCTTGAGCATAAACCAAAACTAATTACTGGATTGATATTTAAGGAAGCAACTACGAAGAGTGGTTGAGTAGAAATAAGATTTAGCTCTTCCTGTGTTTTTATCTTTATGGCTATCCAAGCCATCATTTAAGCAGAACACTGCCAAAATATTTAATAGTGCAGGTGCATCTCAATCAAAGACATAGTGTGAATGAAACATTAAAAAACATTAAAATTATTTAACCACTAAAATGAGAATTTCTGTCCAATAGAGGAATGTAGATATTTCAGGTCTGATAATTTGATTATCTTTACTGCCTTAATTCAAAAATTTGTTATCTCAGTATCAGATGAAATAAATCTGAAGAGGAATAGACATACTCTTCAACTTTGTTTTGGCATATTATTCAATAAAAGACTTTCATTTAGGTATCATGTGATTTGATAAAACAAGTTGCAACTACTGCACAAAACACGCCATTGTTCTCACTCATTAAATCCAGGCAATAATCTTTGCTTTTCATATATGCCCACAGATTCTTTTCCTCCCCTGTGAATTTGCTTCCTAATAATTTATTTATTAATGAAAATAAAATTACCATAGAAATCACAGTTTCTGAAAACCTCTAATTTATCATAAATTAGGCATTCTATTTTACAAAAAGCGGGAAGAGGATTTTAGTTCAGACTGTTTTTAGAGGCTAAAACAAAAGCTAATTACAGAAATAAAGTGCTATAATATAGCTAGCTAATAATTTTTAAAAATACCTATTTCAAAAAACAGTAAAAACTTTTTTAATTTAGAGATCATCTAGGACATCTAATAAAATAAATATTTTAAGATCAAGGACTGAACATGTCTGTGACAAGTAGATAACAACCTACAAAAATAAGTGTCAGTGGCACATAGTTTTCTGAAACTTTACTAATAAAACAATTGCAAAAAGAATTTATGGAAATTCTTACTACAAAGAACACAATAGATCCCTGTCTACCTCTGTGTTGATGGAAAAGAAGAATCCACAGCAAAAAAATAAGCTTTTTTCCTACTATTTTATCCAAACTGAATTTTGACTACTTTTCCCTTTGAAAAACAGATTCTTATCTAAGAATGTTAAGACTTTTAAAGGATCTCATCCTCTAGAACAAGAACAGCAATCTAATAGACAGCATGTTTTCTAGGGTCCTGATTTCATAATAATCCTTATTGTTTAAATCCACTGGCATTACTTTGTCTGAAGCCCTACCAGTAAGGATTGCTGTCATGGTTAGGTAGAAGATGAAATGCCATGCAGAGCCAACCACTTTTCTGCCTCCAACACTATGGATACAAACAAGTGTTTATTTGAAAAAAAATCAATTTTTTCTAGACTCTCTGCATTAATATTTTTAAAATATTTCACTTGTGTTGAACAATGAACAGGAACAGACTGTATTTTAGGTTTTATGGATTGATATAATTTTAGTCTGTGCTCTTTTCACTAGCAGCAAGAAGCATTAGAGTGAAAACTATAAATCAAGACTGAAAGAACTAAAATTCATAGGAATGAGCTGGAACAAGAAGCATTGTTCAGCCAACATAACATTCTTCAGATACATCAGACCAGACACCGTCAAGATTTTTTATAAAATTTGGATCCTAGATCAGCTTTATAAAATTGATCCTCCCATGGAAAAATAAACTGCAATATCATCTTTAAGAAGACTGTAAAAAAGAGATAAGTCAACAAGATTTCATTTTCAAAAAAAGTGGTTTCTAGAGGTATGAGCAGCAGAACACTAGAACTAACTGTCTAGGGATGCTGGAGTTCTGTGCTCAGAAAGATCTTAAATATTCATCAGGGAAGACATATATAAATGATACTTTGGGGTAAGAGAACACACTAAACTTCTGACATGCTTTGAAGGCCTAATTTCTATGTCTTTCTATGCTTTCTGTTATAGAAGAAATTCCTCTAAAAGTAAAGACTGCTTCTGACTCAGTTTCAAGAAGCAGAAAAACAAGTTTTCCTGGTCACCAAAGCAATAAATCTAATTTACTGCTGTAAAATTTATTTGGGTTCAGCCCTGGAAGTTGATTTATCCGATTTTTTTTCTAGTTGTTTGTATCATGTGTCCATTTGCACCATTTCTAACACAACACCATATAGCAATACAATTTGCTGAGAGGACCTCTAAGTCTGGCAATATTTATATATATCTTATGGTACCTTATGTAGAATACAGTCAAGAAAAAAGAAAACTATCAAAGCATCTTCTATCTATATAGACTCCTGCAGCTAACAGATGAGCTCCCTTTCTCTCAGTGATCAGACAAGGTTTCAGATATTACTTGTAATATACTTCTAATATCTTCTGTGACACAATATTTCACAGACAAAAAAAAAAACCCAAATTTTTTTTTACTTCTATTAATTACTGACTGCAAATTTAAACATTAAAACAATACAGCAACTCCCCTATGACTTAAAATAATCAACAGAAATTCTTTTGTGAGGGAATTTTAAGTTCAACAGTGTGCATCAACAAGTTGCAATTAGAAGAGGAATAAAAACGTTATATGGATATTAAATTACTTCCAAGTTATTACAAACCAAGAAAATTCAAAGTAAAATTTACCCTGCAAAGAAATCTAAGTACATAAAGGAAAAATATACACAGTAGAGCACTGAAATAACTCCTGGATCATGTTCACACAACTCTTCCATTCTGCACTTGCATTACAGTGCACTTTTACTTCATTTTCTATTGTGTAAAGGTATTTTCTTCTTTTTGCTTCACTTTATTCTAGTCAAAGCTCCTACGTGTCCATATATCTTACAGAATATATCATAAACCAATTTGACAAAGTCAAAAAGAAACTGAAAACAGCATTTCAATCCTATAGAAAACTATATCCAATAGAAGGAGGTAATGTTTATCTCTATAAACCCCTATGTTGTTGAAATAATAAAACCCTTCATATTCCAGATATAGAACCAGACATATGTACAGGCTAAATGCCATTGGCAGAACACAGTAAACCTCAAAAAGAGCTAAGAATGGAATTAACATTAATCTAAGTAAAAATGTTATGTATTAAAAGGCTATCCAAGTATTTCCATATGAGATCAGAAATTCAGATTAAAGTAATTATTACATGTGATCTACAAGAGCAAGATTCTGTATTGACATCTATTTGCCTTATCATTCAATGTGATTTTTCATAATGAATGAATAATATGTAATATATATGCTGTTGATATCAAGAAGTGTTATGTCTTCAAATTTTCCTTAAACTGCTATAATTAATTAACTGTGGTTTTGGATGCATTGACTGGAGACCCATATTTTCATTCAAGACTTATTAAAAAACAGTGGCAAACTCTTCTTGGATTACCAATATATACAACAGGACTACTTCCAAGATCCTCTTCCAAAATTTAAAATGAAAGATTTCATTTTCTATCAATACTCTCAATCTTTACAACACCACAGATGGCTTTAAAGTATTTCTTACAAGATGAAACATAGAACATCTGTTGAAAACACTTTGAGGACATGAAAGAAAGCTATTTTTTCAAGTCTTTAATTTTTAATATAGAACAGGTTACCTAAAAAACCTTGAGAGATTTTCATAGGACCAAACTATACATTTTTCCCATGTTCAATACATGTTTTTTCCATTAAATCAGTGTTTGGTATTGTAATTTGTCTTTAAACAGTGCTTACAGAGATAACATTAAAAGTTGCCATGTAACAAATGAGATTTCCTCTTATTGTGAAGAAGAAAACACTCCCTCTTAGTCACGGTTAATGGAGAAGAGGGGGGAGCAGAGTTACAAGCCTGTTTCTTTTGCCAAATTGGACCACATTCACATTCATCAAGTATTTCAAGCAAGTTCCTCTCTCAAATTGTTTCAAGTGTTTCATTTTTTGAGTATAGTAAGAGAGGCAGATTAATGCTGAAAATTAATGGCAGCTTTGAAGTGAAAGCTCCGCTTTATTGTAACTTCAACTTTAAAAAAAATTTAATAATCTGAAAACATGAACCTACATTAATTTAGAAATGAACTTTTAATGATATACATAATCCTAAAAGTTAATCCATAAAAGATACCATTTTAGTAATTTACATCATATTTAGGTGTTCTAAAGAGAAACCCCCATCACAGTCAATGTTACAAACATTAGCACTGGAATGTTTCACTGGTTGAAGGCAATCTACTGCATAATATTGATTCAGCTTACAAAACACAGCTTCAAATTCTCTCTTCGTTATATTAATCAAAATATTCATAAGGATAAATAAAAAGAACCTAAAGCTCACAGGACAGTAGCAAGACTACACGTAGCTATAACCATCCATTTAGGATTTTGATGGAATTATACTAAAAAACAATGTACTGGAGAAAATGAAACATTATTGCCGTCTTTACGTAGCTGCTGAAACTCACGCTTTCAAGTTCACTTCTCATTCAAGTGATAAATATTGCTGTTTCCCTTCTGAGTATTCTCATTGCCTATTAAAAACACCAGGGCTTGTTAAAAAGAAATGCAGTGCCCACTACAAACCTCCTCATTTATCACCTCCTATTGTTTCCTCATTTATCTAAGCATTAACCTACCTGCAGCTGCTTTCAGAGGCAAGCAATCTGTACCCCCTCCTGTTAAGAAGGTTCACACATAGTCAAGACTATTTTCTCTCAGCTTGCCTGCATTGCTCTGCTATTAAACTGAAATTTGCAAACTCATGTTTGATTGTGAATAAAGAATTTAGTGCCAAAACACTGGGAGAAATATGTGATAATTTTTATCAGTTGGAGTCATAAAGGCAGCAGCTTCTCCATGCTTTTATAACTCACAGAGCTGTGCTATTTTACAACATCATCGTATAAATTTCTAAAACAGTCTACCAATATTTTCAGAAGGGAAACCAACTGTTGTTAAACCAACTGTCTTTATATTCCTGAAGCCAAAATAACTTTTGGCTTCCATTTGTAAATTGCTTATGCTGTCTATTTTGGCCATTGAGAGGCTGCAAGGCAGTACCATACATAAATATATCATGTACTACCAAGAGCTGCAAACTCACTTGTCTGATGACCCAGCAGAGGGGAAAAAAAAATAAGAAAAAAGGATCATCTACCACTTCTCTTTGACTCAGATAAGCCAATGCTTTCAAAGCTTTGTTGTCCCCAGCTCCTGACAGAACTTCACTTTGAAGGGTCAGCTTTGAATTCTGGAGTACCCAGAATTTTCTGAAGGAAAAGCCAAGCCTTGGGTAAAGGTGAGGGGGCTATGAACCTCTGGTCATTCACAAGCAAAAGCTGACAAAGAAATCCTGATGAAAACAACTTTTTTAGCTACCACCTTTAAAGAGTTCTGAGAAATACCTTCCTCCTCAAGTGCCTGCATATAATATTATCATATTAAGAAATATTAATGCTGGAGAAATTTTTTAAATGAAATCAACATATTATATATCCATCTATTTCATATGATCCACACAAAATTTAAATTGCACTACACACAGCAGTGTGTATATTTTTTATGCCTGAGTTTCAGTTGTTTATTATTTCTAACAACCAGAAAGAACCCCTTCAAAGCTTTCATCAACTGGACAGCCTGCTGTTTTCTTTGGAATCAGATTCAAAAGACATCCCTTGGCACCTAACCCATGACAAGCTCTGGCTAATCCGTCAACAAGGCAACACAAGTGAAAAGGAAGCCCTACTGTCCTCACCACTGCACCATGATACCTGCAGGGTAGAGCCTGGGGATGGTCTATTACACTCTGTGCTTCCACTTAAATATAATGAGAGGCTGCATCTGACCTAAGAAAATATGTGAGTTGGGCAAGAAGTGTATTTCTAAACCTTGAGAAGTATCAGTTCTCCTTTAAATACAATCCCAATGTGGTATGGGTATATTATGATAGGATTTATTACAGATTTTTTTTTATTATTATTAATTAAGCAATGCCCATTTTCTTCTGGTGGAGAGTATAAGCATTTGCACTCAAATATTTTTCTTTCATTTTTTTGCATTGAACAAAAAAAATCTTAGAGATAATAGAAGAAAAACATTGATAACATTTTGCTTAAAGAAGCGACCAAGATAATGGCAAAAATAAAAAGTAACAAATCACAGTCTCAGACAACAGCTGACATGGCTCAGATTGTTATAGAAATGACCAGCATCAGAAAGAGACAGAAAGGAGGGCAAGAGAAAAAAAGCAGCATATTGGTATCATTACCAGTGAAATCCAAGTACTTTGTATCTTTATGCTTAATATAACCTAAGTTTTGCCATGCTACAAAATCCTCTTTCTGTTATATAAGGTTTTTGAACTACAGCTGTAAATCATACCAGAGAAGTAAAATTATTTATATTCCTTTAATAGATATCTTGCAGTTCCTTTATCTTTGGAAGAACAGCAGGTATTTTAAAGGAAAAAGAAGAAAACTACCTGGAAACTTCCTTCTCCCTTTCCTTTGGAAAGGTATTTTATTTTAGCTCATTTCTTTATGTGCTTCAGGTATCTGCAGTGTGCCTGCAGACAAGTGTGCACAATGAATAACCTGAAGTGTAACAGTTACATGCACCACATGTGCAGCTTTGCCTGGTGCACATTTGTCACAGGCGAAATTATTCCATTGATTAAATCAATCTTCTTTTGCAAACAGTAAAATTTTGAGTGAGAAAAAGTACACCACCTCTGACCTTTTTTTTGGACAGTTATGACAATTTTTTTTCTCTTTAATTCTTACACGTTTGTTTACTTTTTCTAAAAACCCCTCCTGTAAGTTACTTACAGAAACATAGCCCTAGCCCCACTAATCAGTTTTATATTTCTAGAATGTTAGCTTGTATCTCTTTGGTTTTAACGCCTCTTGTCCTCCCAGATCTCTTTACCATTTAATTTGCCCAGGAGTCTTCAATGAATGTATTTTGTAATCTTAAATACTGATTCAGAAGTTGATGAAACTATTCCAGTAGTTGCAGCAGCAGTTATATTTGCAACAGCTACCAGCATTAATAGCTGACATTCTTAACTTGCCACACTTCAATACATTTAAAAATATAGATACTGAAGTTAAGAAGGTTCTGCTCTAACCTGAGTTCTCTGGAGGTCCCCTCAAAGCTACTGCTTACCTCTACCATGTCCCATTTTTCTTATTAAATTACATTTTCCTCTGAACACTGCAGCAGAGAGATCAGGAACCAAGGATAAATTTGGACTAGTGTTTCAAGCACCTCTCATTCACAATTACTTTGCTCCAAAGTTTGGAAGTGTTTGAATTAACTTCATATAATGTGAAAGCACAGTTACTATGACTGTTTTGGTACCCATAATTGTTTTACACTAAATCCAAACTGACTGACAGAATTAATCTTGGCTTATGTGTGTGTATAATCATTAAATAAGAAATAAAGTATACCCTATATATATTTCAGTTGGCAAATAACAATTTTCACCGAAACATAGTGAAGTTTCTGGGGAGATCACCAGTTTGTTCAAAAGCTTTCAATGTTTTTGCAGCTGACACTACTTCTGTCTACCCACATAAAGAAATTTCCCATATCAAGGGATTTCAGATTTGGCACAAGAAAAGAGGGCTTACATTAATTTCTACACTTGGGGTCCTTCTCCCTGTCTACAAAGATCATAAATCTATAAATTTTAAGGTACAATGTAACATCAAAATTCTAGCATCCTTATAAAAACAGAATGCAGAAGCTTTTAACTGACATACACTGTGGTGGGTTGACCCCAGCCAGCAGCTGAACTCCCATCCAGCTCTTTGATTACTTGCTCCAGTGGGATGGGGAGAGAGTTAGAAGAACAAAAGTGAGAAAAACTCATGGGTGAAGATAAAGACGGTTTAAAAAGTAAAGAAAACCAAAACCTAATAAAAAAACCCCAAGTGATCCAAAAGCAATTATTCACCACCTCCCACAGGCAGACCTGCTGTCCAGCCAGTCCTGCAGCAAAGGTTACCTTGGGAGAGCTATCTGCTGCCAATTTTATTGCTGAGCATGATGTAATAAGGCATGGAATAGCTCTTTGGCCAGTTCAAATCAGCTGGCCCAGTGCTACCCACTCACAGTTTCCTGCTCATTCTCAACCTACTCCCTGTGGGACAAGGTGAGAAGCAAAAAAAGACCTTTTCACTTTGTGCATGAATAATTGATTTCAGTGATATCAGCACAGTTTTGGTCACAATCTAGGACATAGCACCATATGAGCTGCATGAAGAAAATTAATTCCACCCCATGAGAACTTATATAAATACTAAGAATGAACAAAAGGCGTGTTTAACTACAACAAGAAATAAAAAAGCATGAGTTTAGAAAATAGGCTTGACAGTATGTTTGTCTGAATATTCATAGAATCAGTCATAGACTATTGGGCTAGAAGAGGACCTCCCACATTGTTTGAAATTTAGTTACAAATTCTTTCAAAAATTATTTCACCATTGATATGCCTACAAGAATAAGGTCATTTTAGAAAAACATCTCTTCTAAAGTTAACACATTTACTTAGGCTCATCTCAGGCCCTTTCTGAAGTCTGGCCTGGGAGCTGTCATTTGGGTCTTGTTAATAGGAAAATTAGTTAAAATGGCACTTAAAAGCTGTGATGCAAATGAATCAAGTCCTAACATAAAGCTACTCCAGTGGAATGTTTAATCTAAATCAGCCATAGGATTAGCTTACTTTGTTTCCAATGACATTTGTATATTTCATCAGAGGAAGTGCTTATAATGTACAATCATTTTTATTTTAAAACTTAAAGCCCATAAAAAGTAAATTACTGGCAGCAGGAAAAGAGGACACAATGCAAACCTCCTGTCCCACCAGTAACCTTTATCATGAGTTACAACTACTACCTTCTGCAGATGTCAGAGAGAGTTTATTCTCCATGGTCTTTCATCCCAAAGCAGTTCCCAAATACATATGCAGAATGAAGGGGGGAAACATGAGTGGCTGTATAACAAGCACTGAAATCTGAAAGCCCCTGGGCCAGCTGAAGCCAGCCATAATGCCATTCTGGTAAGATCCAACCCATTCCTAAATGTAAAACAGGTTTGTGGAAAGAACCTTGGGTTTGTTAAAGCAAGAAAAGCACAGCTCTATCACAGTCAATAAAATTTAAAATTATGTTTCCTTGAAAAAATAAAGCAATTTGTCAATATAACTCAGATATTTCAGAAAAAACGTATCTTGAAAGTGAACTGGTTTTGGCTACTTAACATTACAAGCAACAATTTTTGATCATCAGTGTGTCAGGTTTCTTCCTGTTTCCTAAATATAACAGAGAACATGTGCAAGCACAGCTGGCTCCTGACAGAAAACTGAGCAGGCCCTACATCAAACTGAGAAGGCAGACAGCATCAGGAAGGACACAACAACCTAGCCAAGCTAAGAGAAAGGACTAATGTACACACAGGCACTGAACACATCAGAGCTTTCATCACAACCAGAAAACATAACCATGGTTATGCAGAAATTTCATATCCATGACAACTACAAGATCACTAAAATATGCTTTCTTTTGTTGAAAATCCTTAGAGTTGAAAATCCTTAGAAAGTAAATAACTTTGCATGAGCCTTGAAACTTTAAGCAATGAATTCTGAACCGTGTAATCGCTAGATGCCAATGCTTTTCTTTCATGAGGTTTTGAATTAGATAAATTTGATACAATTAAACATATCAAATAGAGCTGTAAATTTCCTTACCAGCAAGGATGACTACTGAAATACACACTAGAACAAAATTACAATATTTCCCAACAAGCTTCAAAAAACAGAGCTGCAACAATTAAAATACCAAGCCATAAGTGCAAACAGGCCTTTTCAGGTCCATTTTCAGGTCAGCCCAAAGGCTTTAACTGTCCTTAAGCTTCTGCATCTAACTCCAGGCCCTTTCACATATAACTCAATGTTTTTAGTATCTCTGAATTATAACTCTTTCTGCTGAACAGCTTTTTCCCTCCTAGCACGGCGTGCAGCCCACAGGAAAAGGGAGTGAGGCTCAGACAAGGTCAGTAGCAGGACCCCAGTGAGCTGCAACAAAACAGAATTCCATGATTTCATCGTTTTTTGTTCCAGAAGTCAGGCATGAGAGTCACTCATTGCTTTTTTGTAGGTTTTTCTCCACAATTATCAAGAAGCAAATAAAGAAAGGGATTTTATTTATTCAATAATTACCTCTAATTTTTTTAAGTACCAATTTAGGGAATTAGGCTGTACCATTTCTGTTTAGCACTAGAAGCATCAGCTTGCTTAAAGCATACAAATAGACACTTTTTTCTTTTTTTAATTTGAGCAAGAACAGGTATGACAAAATTACAACCAAATAGAAATAAGAATGTTAGGAACAGAGACGGGTATACTGTATAACCAAAGCATTTTGATTTCAGAGTAGACTTGGACAGAGATCTGGCATGCTTTTATGGAGTCCTCTAAGTAGGGGGAAAAAAAAAAAATCGAGTATTTAAATTATACCATGGCAGCAGTATGTGCATTTCATTCATCTTCAGCTGGAGGTGGCTAAACCTCCTCTCCTGCTCTGTTCCCTTCTTACTGGAAAGGGAACATCTCAGCCTCACTGGCTTTCTTCTGTGATTCTCTCTCTCCTAGATTTACTTAATTATCCCTTAACCTCTTATCAGAAACAGCTCATTGATTCCTATGGAAGGAATTTGCCATTATTTGCCATTTCTCTGTATAGGCAATCATTTATGTAACTTATACGATCATCTTAGTCCTATCCAGTTTGTATTGTATTTTTTGTCTTTTAAAGAAAAATATCCAGACACTTGCACCTAATGCCATCCCATTCAAACTCTGGATTACACAAATGGTAATTTTCTTGCCATTATTAGGGTCAGTATGGAGCTGGAGTCACACAAGTGTCAGTAGAGCTCTCTGAGCTAATCAGCTATGTGAATGATTCCTCAATCGGCACACACTTGCAGAAAGAGGTTATTATCAGGCAGGAATAACATCTATGAAGCACACAACATCTGATAATTTTCACATAATAATAGTTCTTCTACTGCCAGCACATCTTGGCTGGCATCTATGGGAAAAGGAAAATATTCTTTTGCATCAGGATATTCCAGTGCAGGGTGATAATACAAAACACAGTCGCTCTGAACACGTATCTGGTGCCAGAAAGTGAAAAGCCTTCCAAAGGCTTGGTATGAAAAAAAAAGGGCAGGATTATTTTAAAAATGGGGAAATAAACTATTCTGGTTTTCTACATAAATAATTCAATTTTGCGCAATTTTTCAATTTTCCCAGTAGGACTACTACCGACAAGTAACCGTACAACACTGTTGCAGTTAATGATAAAGAAAAAATTGAAAAGGTTTTTGTGAGAAAAAGAGGAGGGGAAAAAAGCAGATAACTTTACTCAGCAAAAGCCAAGAAGCAGTCCATGCTGACTTCCAGCTTCTCTAATTTTGAATTATGTGTCACTCAAAGCACTGACTTATTAGGACTAGATTTATTGCAAGCAACTATCTGAGACCGTATTTTCCACTTCAAATATGGCCCCAAACATTTACAAGAACACACAGTCTACACAAATGTTTATTCATCCACTTTTTTCAATATGCCATAATAAAAGTGCTCTATTGTTACTTCCAGAGTCATAACATTTTCTGTTAAACTTGCAAAAGCAGACAGCTTCAGGCTGTAGCCAAAAAACCCAGAACTCCTTGTTGATTTACCTGACTTTCCTGTCCAAGTTCATGAGTTTTTCTCATGAGTTCATGAGAAAAAAGTCACAGGCCAAAGGAACATCTAGTCAAATACTAAATTACTTTTTCTCAGAATGAACAAAATGACTGGGAAAAGTAAATAAATAAGGCAAGTATATAGTGATATTTTCCATGAATACTCCCCCATTCTCCAGATAACTCGAAACTTCGTGACTTCCTGAGCCACAGGGAGGCACCTTTGCCTTCGATTTTTCTTGAGTGAACTTGGTCAGCCCACCATTCAGGCTACACAATTTTTTATAATAAAAACAGCATACAGTTAGCTCATAGGGTGAGGCACAATGAATCACAATTTTCTACTGGTAATTTTTTTACTTTTGGTTTTATTTTAACCTTGGTACTGATACAAGTATTACTATTGTTAGAGTTCATGTTACTTAGTACCAGTTGTATGACTTGTTACTACAAAAGTGATATTTAATAAAAAACCAGTCATAGTATAGCAGTTGCAGTATATAATAATCTTTTTTAAACAAAAACAGTGGAATTAATTAGTTTATTAGTATATAATAATAGTGGAATCAATAGTTTGTTTAATGTCAGCACCTTGAACTCTTGCCCATCAAGATGTCTTTGGCAAAAGCTCGTGTCTTGCTTTACTCTCCCGGCTACAAAACCTTTGGATTAAAATCCATTCAAAAAAGTAAAAATCCAGATAATTCAGCAGTAAAACACATGTACATACACACACATTATTTTGATTTTGATGCAGGACACAACACACTAAAAACATTTTTCTCTTTTCACCTGCCCTGCCTCCTTTCTAAAATTACTGACTGTTGCTCACACATACTTAATATTCAGTACATGAAAAACAAATGCAGAGCATATTAGTTTAAAGTGTGCCATTTTGCACAAGTGAAAAAGACTGTGAGTGTGTGTATATATATATATATATATACATGGCTTTTGTCAGTCACACAGCAAAGCACTCCTGTCAATGAAAAAGCTGATCCCCCTGAAATGCCTTCCCCCTTCCAGCCCCTCTCTCTCCATGGCAGAAGGGAGCTATAGGAAGACACCATTTCACCACTTCCAGCAACAGAAGAGTTTTTGAAGACAGAACTATTGACGTCATTGAACCAGGCCTCACAGCTAGCCTCTGGAAAAAAGAAAACAACATTCTTACTCTGTAAACTGGACAACATTTATTTCTAAGAACAAAGCACACCCATTGTGAGTAAGAGAAAGAAAGGAGTTGCTTTCACAGTCAAAATCCCTGAAAGAAAAACACAGCTGCACCTGCAAGTTTTCTTTACTGCATCACAAGCATTGCCTGGCACTTTCTTAAGGACCGCCAAGAAGCTGAGGGTACAAAATAAGCTGAATTCCTGTGCTCTTGTGCATGAGGAAGAACAATGCTGGTTTTTTTTACTCCTTTTTTTTTTTTGTTTAAGGACAAATCTGATGTAAATGGGTGCTGTTGCTATCCCAACTTCTTTTGGTTCCAGTCAGGTAAAAAACCACAGACAACAGAAATGATCTTGACTAAAGTGAGTTGTTTAGGAATTATTACAACAAATACTGTCTCTCTGCAAGAGAGTAAGAGGTGAGTACAACACAGATGTGTCCCCCTGTGCTTATGCTATGGCCATACTCCCTCCAACATGTAGCCAGAACACATAGTTTGCCTAAAAGCTTCTTGGCAAACCATCTGAAGTTGATTTAGATTCCTGTAGCCTCTGCAGGAGAGTCAGACACAAAGGTGTAATGATGTAAAGGGTTCAAAATCTGCCTCGAGAAGGAAATGACTTTAAAAAGTCAAGCCAGAAAAACGAAAAAATAAATCACACCAGATGTTGTAAACATTCATGTCAAAGTATCTGAGGCTCCATATTCAAGAAGCAGGTAAATTCAGAAAATATTGCTATATTCAGAAACTCTTTCTGCACAATCTAAGCTGTAATGAAATTCCATTCTTTCCTGTCAGAATCCGTAAGCAAAGAAATCCTTAAGCTACCACCTGCCCTCCTGAAAAGCAGGAGGGCCTTGCAAGTCCGAGCTCTCTTCCGCCAGCACAGTTGAACCAAGTCAAATGCACGTCATGTGTTCTAGATCAGCATACACAAACACAGCTGACAGGATGCATTTGAAGTCTGGATAGCGTGAAGTTTACACCTGCACTTGAGTCTGGTTAAAACTTTGCTGCAGCTGCTTTATAGAATGGTGCTTTTCAAAGGCAGCCAGAATTTTAAGAAAAGGTTCGGCTGGCTTGTCCTCCCCATGGGTGGTCCTCTTCCTCTTCAGGCTGACATAGCCTGCTAACATTCAGTAGATGGTGAGATTTCATTCTTTCACCTCACCCCCTCCCTGAAAGTGTGTCTTTTTTTCCACCTCCTCCTCCTTTTCCCTCCATTTTCTCCTGCCTCAAAATCAGCTGTATCCGGCTATAAACATGAATTCTTACAAACAGTGTACATAGCTCAGTGTATATTGTAAGCTCTCTGTGTTCCTGCTGGCTGCTATTCCAAATGCAAGCCAAATCACTTAATTTAAGAATTACAACATCTGCATTTGTATACTGAAGCACTTTCTAAAAAGATAAAGCAGGAGGCCAAATTCTGAGCTCACTGATGCCACTGAATAATTTCACTGATGCTAAAAAGGGTTAGTACAAACTTTCATCCAGTATCACAGAGATCAGAATTTCACCAATTGCTTTAGTTATGTGCTGATATTTTCTTTAAACAGATGATGAGAAAAGGAAAATAATCAGTGCTCGCATTCCAAATATTTGATCCCTGTGAATGTTTGAGTGAATTCCATCTTTAGTGTGCCTTAATTTCTATGAAAAACTGCATTTTATTATTTCTCCATTCTCGAAGCTAAATCTTTAATAGATAGGAAATTGCATGAATATCTGCCTACACTGGCCTTTTCAATTTACAAGAATAGTATTTACAATTCAAAAGAATAGCAGGAAATGTCTAATAGACTTAGCACTTGGTCTCTAGGAAACGAGAAATACCATGCTAATCACTGAAGGCTGCACCTTAACTATATTAAAGTGATTAAGCAAGCATGAGAAAGTGTACTTTTCTGTGGGCAGTAGTACACTGAACAGAAAAACTACAGATATTAAAAGAAAAATATATCTGAAATATTTGTTGTAAGCATATGGACAAATCATTCTTCTGTTGCAGTAAGGATCAGTAAAAAAGGATCAGTAAGCTTTGCTTGTACAAAAATTTTTGGAACAGACTGATCTTGAAGATGTTTATGATTATCTTCTCAGGAAAGTTTTCCTTGATTTGCAAGATGAAGATTCTGAAAATGATTTTACAAATCCTAAACCAAACGAATCTTTTTTTACAAATTATCTTAATAAAAAATATATAAATTTTAAAGTAATATAGCAAAAAACGTGTTCAGCCCTACAAATCCAAGTAAAACCTAATCAGATACTGTCATTTTCATGCACTTTTCCCAATACTAACATGCATTTGACCAAATTAGTCCTGGAAATTTTCCTTTGCAGTCTAATTTTCTTCTGCTTGCTCTTAGTGGCACATACAGGACAGCATCAGCCCTCTCTAGACTCAATTAATGAGTTAATATAAACAGAAAATATAATCCTCAGTCTGAATGAGAAATTAAAACCTTTGTCATTTACTTGCTTTGGAAACAAGGTAATGAAATGGTTTTTATATTCAAGACACAAAAACTCACTGAAGAACAGGTGCATAGAGAAGACCAACCTAACAACACAGGCCTACCGTGTTACAGGGCCAGGCTACTTCATCAATTTTCAATGAAAAATTATAGAAAGGATTAGAAAATAATGCAAATTTACACTGATAGATAGCACATTATAAAATTAAATTATTTGACACCAAAGATAACAACAACTACAATCATAGTCTCTTCTGTAAGTTTTCCAGAAAATAACTCAAATGCATGAACAATGCATTTGATAATCATGTTGTAGGCACTGGTGGCACAGATATCAATATATCTGCTGAATCTACAAACCAAAACTACATCTTTGCTCCTGCACAGATTCACGGCTGCATAAAGTATGTGGCAAAGAGGATTTGACAGTACTTTCACAGGAATCTCCTGATGTTGGTGTGTTTGCATATCTTCAGGTCTCTAAAAGTGAGACAGACCATGTCCTTTTCTTCATCAGTCACTGTGTGACACTGTTGGAAGATTCAAGATTCTCCCCTGACTTTAACATGCACTGGGTATGCAGGGTGGGGGAAAGCTGACTTGAAAATTAGCAGTTTCTAGCAAGAGCCCCTGTGTAAAGATGGCAGTTCTGCCCCTAATGACCATCTCTGATTGCAAGTCACTGCTAAAACAACTGTAAGGATTGCTAACAACTTATTTCTTTGCCACATGCACAAAAATTTTAAGAATTTTACCTGGTTAAATTTTTGTTTGGCTTTGGCCCCACCATATCAACCTCCTTCCTCCATGACTCCCCAGTATTTCTAATCATAGCAAAATCTAGGAGCAGCAAAGAGGGAATTAACTTTCCATAGACTATAGGACTGATGCAGACTACAAAGTAGCCAAACAAGAACAACTGTCTTAGACACAAGTTCAGATCTCTTCAGAGTGACAAAGTGGCAGATCATAAGGGAAGAGATTAAGACAGCTAGCCAATGGATAGACAAAGTAATTTATAATAACTAATTTCTAAACCCAACTTGAATTTAAAATTTACAATAACTACACCAACACAGACAGGAAACAGAAGCCTCTTGGAGTAACTATACCATTTTCACTTCAGCCACAAGAACCTGATGTGCCTCAAAGGAGTCTGTACCCATTATAATAAAAAAGATTTAGACTATTGCAGTCCAAATTAGACAGCTCAAACAGCCAGAGACAGAAAGTATTGAGCATGTAACTACTTTTGCTGTAATCTTCACTTAAACTGCAAATTTCAGTTTTCATTTCAAGCAAATCAGCCCAAATATAAACAAGCTTGCACCACACAATTTTGCTAAAGGAAAACTGAATTTGGGATCAGGTACTAGCAACAGAACTATAAGCCCTATTTAAAAGTTCACAGCATCATGTTAAATCGTGTCTTTAGCATAGAAAGGTATTTATGCCTTGGCAATATCTTGCAACCTAAAGTCAGGAGTGGTCCTACCTTGGGCCTCCTGAGTTCTCCTTATTATTATCTCCCTTAAATTATTTAGGGATCCAACAACTTGATGATGATATATTTTATTATTGCACCAACAGAGCAAGATGCTAAGACACAAAGATCACAGCATTGTTTAGGTTAAAAGGGACCTCTGTAGATCAGCCCCCAGTAAAATGTAAATTTTTAGCAGCTTTAATGATGCAGGTATTATGCACACATGGTTTGCCATCTGTAAAAGCTTTAAAAATAAAAATATATCAACAGAAACACATTTAGTTTCCACCATTCTCACAAGCATGTGAACTAATTTTAAACCCAAGTCAGGGCTTCTCAGGTCTTAATAGGTGTATTTAAAAAAGTCTCTTCATAGGTACAGTACATGAATAAATAATCCTGATTCCTAACTACACTGTAAGGCACATACTCTTGGAGGGTTTATTCTACTAGTAAATGAGATTCAAGTTAGCACTCAGAAGATAAGTCCTATTAATGCATGTTAGGGCAACTACACAAACATATTTACATATTAGAGTAATTATATAAATCAACAGCTTCTTAAATTAAGAAATAAGTCCTGAGCTGGTTATTTGCTTCATTCCCAGCTGACTCAAAAAAAGAATGGAACAGTCAGTCACCAAATCTTGCCTTCAAAAAATGACACATTACAGCATTACTAGACTTTGTAAAATTCTGCTAGCTATAAAGCACCCCCTGTCTCCTGGGAAGAAATGCAACTCACACTAGACCATAAATGCAATAGCCTTGTAAGTCATGGCATTTCTCATTTCGACTCTTGCTAGAAAATCATATTTAAGCCATGGTTTTGTGATTATCATTACGAAGAGACATCTGAGCAATAACTTGTAACAAAAGACCTGATGGCTCTGTTTCTTTTATCTTGATTATCCTTTGCAACGAGAGTTTGAAGCTAATACAACTTGAACAAAATACATTAGATTTCTTTATAATGTAGAAGTACCAAGAAACACTGCTATTATGTTCTTATACATCATTTTTCACCAAGGGATCTCAAAATACTTTAAAGAAAAGGAAGGAAATGTCATTAAGCCATTTTACAGGTAGATAAATTTCAGAGATTTCAGTTTTTCTCTGCCTATTTCACATCCTCCTATGCAAGAAGAAACAATGGACACTATATTTAGAGGCAGCTTCCAAACTGTGGTCTGTGAGAATTCAGTAATTCACACAACCATATTCAGGAGTGGTTTCAGGGCGCCCTTTAAACTTGTGTGCTGATCCTGAAGTTCTAAAATTGGACAGCTGTTAAGTGGGCCCCAAAAATCTTGCAAGGCAGTGGCAACGTTTATATGCATTGTTGTGAAGTGCCAAAATACAGAAAATGAGATCCCAGTTCAAATACTCTAATACTTAAGGCCTACCCATTAAGAATTGTTACCCAATTTAGACTGAAACTGAGGTGAAATTTTTCTCTCTGTGGAAGAACGTCTTATCTCAAAGTGTCTTCCTTTTACAAATTAACAGCAAAATTCAAAGTCATAAAAATTCATTAAAAATAAGTATTCTAATTTAGTCCAATAATTTTGTTTTACATTAATAGAAATCTTGATTAAAATTGGATGTGAACTGAAAATGGGAGCTTTTAGATTGAAACTTTAAGAATTCTATCTTGTTTGTTGTTCTGTTTTTAATAGGATATTTATGATTTATTTGGGGAGGGAAATAAAACTGACTAATCTGGATTTTTGCATTAGGTGGGAAGAAGATCTTTAAACCTCTTAATAAAGCAATGGTGAGTATCTCCATTTTCTGATGATCCACTCTCAGTACTCAGATCCCCAAGAATGTCTGGGTTTTCATGTTCACAAGAGCCAGTCCCAGAGTCCAGAATGCCTTATGAGATGTCTCACTTCATATGAAGGTCTGAAGATTTAGCAATAATCTCAGTAACAAATGTAAAGAACTATTTATACCAACAACTATCTTAAATGTAGGACTAGAAGCTTAACTTTAGGGGAAAAAAAAAGGAAAAAGAAAGAAAGAAAAAAGAGTATCTTCAATTAGTAGTCTTTCTGCCTTACCTCCATCCATTTATTTGTCAAGCTACATAGCAACAGCAAATTATACCAATTTCAGATTCTGGCCACTTCTGTTTTCTTTAGTAATGAAAACAAGTGACTGATAGTTATGTCATGTTTGTGTAACAAGTTTCATAATGAAAAGCTCAGTGCTGTGTCAAGGGAAAGCTTTGTGCACCCAACCATCTCCTAAGCACTTCCTGGCAGGAGTTTAGCAGGTTACCACCAAAAGTTTGAGGTCACCTCAGGAAACAAAGTGGAATTAAATGTTTCCACATTAAGACTTGCAAATGCAAATCTGTCAGACAGATGGATTTCATAGCTATTTCTAAAGTCTGCAATACACATCTTCCCAATGAAAGACCAGCAGTTTAACTCTTAAGGTTTCTGGTAAAAATGTTTTATACTATGTCAAGCCTGAAATAATGAAATCTGTTGTCCCTCATCATTAGGCCAGTTAAACTTTTAGTTATACAGCTTGAGCGTTGATACAAATGCTGGATAACAAACATGTTATCTGCTCAATTGCAAACTTTTGAGTATTTTAGGAAAAAATATGACAACACACAAATTTGATTTATTATGAAATACAGCCCATTTAAACGAAGCTGAAGAGATACAAGAGAGAGAAACACATTCAGCTACACAATTTGTAACAAAAATATAGATGTAATGTGCGATCCCCAGATACAATTTAAAAAAAAAAAAGAAACACACAAGAAACATAAAGGAAACAGAAATCGTGCAAGTACTAGTGCTAGTTAATACTTGTATTCAAAGGCTATCTACAGAGACAGTTTCAGGGCCAGAAGAAAGAATTTTGCTTTGTACAAATTTTTGATAGAATCTTTTCAGGATGAAAAGATCTTCAGGGGTCCTCTCAGCCAAAGAATTCAACAGAGAAAATGAAGAACAGAAAAAAAAATTCCTTTTCTGCCACTCAGAGATGCCTTGGGCCATGAAGATGTTAAGGAGCTCCTAACATTATGGTTGATTATATAACTAAAGTTTGCATTTTAAAATGAAAATTGACTGCCATAACAAAGATAATTCTTCTTTGTATACTAAGAACACAGAATGTGACCTCATGATTTTTATCCCAGTATATAATGCATAGGCACAAAAATTAAAACAGAGTTCCACCATTTGTTTCACTGTGATTATTCTGTATAGAAGTGACCCTCAACACATCTAACACAAGGAAAGGACATGGCTAATAGGAATAGCAAAAAATAGGCCACCAGCACTTAATTCCTGTAAATCCTACCAAACACCAAACCCAATGCCAGCAAATATGTGAGTCATGGAAGCCTTTAAATGTGCTTTCGAGTGATTAATAAAAGGAAGAATTTTACCCATACACTCACAGTCTCCAGCACTGAATGCTGCTACTTTTCATTGCTGAAGTGTTTTTCAGGGCACAGCTTATAAATCATAACCATAAATCAGATAAGGAGCTTGCAGGAAGTAAATCTAGGGCCTACTACCGTAACTTACTCGATTACAAAAACAAATAAACAAGAAAATCTGGGGGTGTTTTTTAAGATGTAAATATTTGACATACCTAACACAACCGGAAATCAAGATGATTTTATATGTATTTTCTCACTCAACTGAAGCTGATTTTTTTTTTTAATTGAGATCTTAATTATTTAATGCCCAAAGTTCTGAAAAAAATCCCAAATTATGATGCCCAAACTGCATTTCACAGGCAGTAGCTTGATCTGAAACTGAAGAGTGCTCAGTCCTGACTCCTATCTTAAGCATATTTGACTGCATCTGTTTGTGAAAAAATGGCTTAATATGAAAATTGTGTTCTTTAAAAGTAATAAAATAATTTTCCCAAGTTTAATGAAATGAGTGCATCAGAGTTCAAATTTCATAAAGCAATTGAAACACTTGTAAAACATTTTCCAAGTATTAAAGTACAAATGTTCAATATTCATATAGAACTGACCCATTAACAGTATTGTATGTACAGAACATGACAACACAAGTGCTCTAACACATTCTTTTTCATGTACCTGAGTGCCACATGTGTGCCAAATACCCTGCAATGCCTACTTTTAATGAAACGCATCTTGTTGCAAGGAAAGCAACTGTGAAGGACCACTGTTAAAAAACCACTTACTCCCATTTTTAGGGTGGAAACATACATTCTGAATCAGCTGGGGAAGGTTCAGGAGCCCAGACACAAAGTGGAAGAGCAGTGTGAGGTCTAAAGGACAATTTCAGGGTGCCCAGCTCACTGAGAGTACTGGCACTTTCAGTACCCAGGTACTCGCTGAGAAGCCAGAAAGAAGGAGGAGTAGAAAACACAACCCCAAGTTGAATTTTACACACTAAAATATGCAACTATGTGCAAAGTATGCCTTTTGCCAGAGTTTGCTGTATTTTCTATTTTATTGATGTGCTTGATTTTTAATTCATCACACAAAGGAAAATAAGCAAAAAGGTGAGTAAGGGCATAAATGGCAAACCAGAAAAACAGTATTAGATGAAAACAGGCATCTCTATAGGCAGGCACCTTGATAATTAGCAAAGGAAAAAGTAAGAACTGGGCCAATATATATATGAGGTTGTGCAAGGAAGAACCCCCTTAACTTTTCCCATGTCCAACTTTAGGCCAAGGCTAATATATGCTTTTGTGTAGTAACTACACATAGATCTCTCTTTCAAGTACTTGGGCCACCCTGAACTCAAGCAGATATTATTCATTTCATTCATGAACACAGCTCTCATTCTGCAAATAGTTCTGGAAGCAGTTTCCAGTTGAAACATCTCTAAAGCATCATTGACTTTGAACTTGCAGAGATTCATCAGCATAAGAAAAAAAAAAGAGCAATGACAGAACTATTTGTAAAAGTCAGACTATCAGGGGAAAATAACCTTGTATTATGCTAATAAGAAGGCTAAAAGAAGAACACTTGCATTCACAAAGAATTTGCCTTACAGAGGAGGAGACCAATTAAGAGTGTCTTATGGTTAACATGCTGTAACCATTTACTTTTAACCAGAAGGCATTCGATTATTTCCAATATGTCACTACAGACTCCTCCTGTTTTCATACATAGTAAAGTGGCAGACAATATCTTAAGTCTATTCTGTACAGATTTATCAGCCAAAGACTTGTTGCTGAAAAATAAGGCAAACTTGGGCACCATAGGAAAGCATTGCCAGTAAGAGGGTTAGGATATTTTTCTACAAATTGCTTTTTTGCAAAACATGGTTTGTGTATTTTTTCTCTATTTTTCATGCTACCACTATGAAGAAAACACAAATAGATTACAAATACTTCAGAAGTGAAAAAATACATGGAAGATTCAAGTCTAGAGAGACAGAGCTGACCCTGGGGAACTATTATTTTCTCCCATTTTGGAATGTTAGACCTCAATAGCATGGGGGGGAGGGGAAAGGTGAAGGAAGATGGGACCTTATTTCTTATTACCTAAGCAATTGGGTTAAAGATTACAGGAAAACAAGAGAACTTTTGCTTTTAGCTTTTATATGATAAGCCAAAGCAGACTTAGTTGAAAGAACTTGCAACACTAATTCACATCTTTCTCGTGTCTGGAATAACCTAAATTGAATTGAATAATTAAATTAAAACATTGTCCTTTGTATACAAACATTTCAGCAGCTTTGAAATTTTTTGTAATAACAACTATTTCATCAAATAATCTTTAAGGGACAACTAGGTATCTGGTTCATTACATCAGCAGTGAGTAGTAATTTCTCATATTTATCTCAAATCACCTTCACTTTGTTGACACAGTTTAATCAATATTGTGCTTCTCATTATTTATTTCTTACTGTGAGAGTTAATCTTTTTCAACAGGCCTATCTAACTCAATTGTCAATTTATGAGCAAAACTAAATATGTTTTGTTAAAAAAAAGTCTTTCTGACACTGTAAACTTTCTTGTGGGAGGGCAAATATTCGGCTGCAGTTATTTTCTTATTTATATTCATGTTTTTTTTAAAAAAAACAAAACAAACAACACAATATATACCAAAAATGCACAAAGCCTTACTTTATTTCAGGTCTTGTAAAACTCTGTATACTTTGATATATGATGCATAGCCATTATTTGGCAAGCAAATGCAACTTTAATTTAGTAGTCTCAAAGCTTTTTGGTAATCTCTGCCAATATCTGCCTTTTGTAAGACATATATAGAAGTTATATGTTTTACCTGCAAAAACTGCATTTCCAAGCACCAGGCAAACACTACCCAGTTACCTAATATAACAGAGCTTATATTTTCACATTCATTATCAGTGAATAGGCCTCATCTAGCCCTTTTTGTGATTTTCTGTTCCCTTTTGCTAGAAAGCAACTCTGGTGTTATTATTCTGTTAACTGCCTTATCCTGATTTTGCCTTATTTCTACCAGGACTGGTAATTGTCTTATCTCTGCAAGCAGATTAGACTTCCATGATTTTTCCTACAAAACCTGAATAATAAGATACCTAAATTCTCCAGTTCTTTAAACAATTTAGAAAGTAATTTGGATCAGGACCACTGTTCTATAATGATCATAAGTCTATGCACCTGTTGTTTTCAGTTAGGTTTTCAGGAACTCTCATAAAGGACTCTCATATAGAACAGGTTCCACAGAGGGGAAATGTGTATAAACATAAAAATCTAAGGCAGGCACTGGGAAGAGAGACAGGACAACTTGAAGCCACACTTGGCTTTCCTGCTGAAGAAGTGGAGACAGCTGTTTAGGCAGGGATCAACATAACTGAGCTGCTAGAGCCTGGTCACTGAAAATTTGTATGTGTGTGTATGTTGGTCTGCCTCAGCTGTCATGGAGCCCTTTGAAAACAAACTAATGATCCATTAAAACTTCCACTGAGGTAAATAATTATCACATCTTCTTTCACAGATAAGTAAATAAAGATAGTAAATAAATAGCTGGTCTGAAGCCACATAGAAAAATCAGTAGTTCCAGAAACAGAGTACTAGTTTCCATGTTTACATATTCCCTTCAAAGAGTTTCTGTCCCACTTTACTTTTTGGTTTAGATTACAGATTAGCCTTTTACTTTTTGCAGCTGCATATTTAGCTCAGTTTCACAGAAAAACCTCACATGGGAACAAAATGAAATGTATATATTGTACAGCAATCTCTATTATACAGCATAGAGATCCCTGAGCTGTATCCAGAAGAAGCAGCAGGACAAGCACATCACATAAAGTAATCTGCTGGTAGAGTAGAAGGAAGACTCAAAAGGAATTGTCACTGCAGAGGTCAGGTTTTGAAACACAAGCATCTTCCCAGTACTGCCTGATACAGGCAATAGGTAGTTTCATTAGCAGCTTAACATCCAGCTCTATAATGAATTTCCATCCCAAATTATTTATACTACAGCAGTACATTGCCTTAGAGCACCTTTCATGCTACTTAATTACACCCACATGTTCCAGAGGCCCAACACAGGCTGCAGATCAACTACTGATCAATCTTTCTGAAAAGACAGGCATGGTGAGGAGCACAGAGGAGCTGCTAAGCAAGCTGCTGTAGCAGCAGGCTGGACTGACACCCTGGACTACTATGGGGGAACTGAAAACCTAGTACTGCTAAGCCAGAAAGGTTTGGTTAAGGAAGAGCAGCACAAAAGATATTAGTGTAAAAGTCATGCTTTTGGAAAAGAGCAACTTTATTTTTGAGAAAGACCAACTCTCAGCAGTAAGTTATGGTTCAGCAGAAAGTAAACATAATTCAATTACTTAAATAATTTATCAGTAAAATATGACCCAACAAAAATTCTTGACAAAAAAGGCTGTTTGATAGGGATAGCTAGATGATATCACGTGGCACATAGCAATGGAAATGCATAATCTTTAAAAATAAACAATAGGCCACACTTGAGGGCAGTTCACTTAAGAAAGAAAAGCAAACTTTCTTCCTCCCAGTGAAAAAAGAATAAAATTCAACTTCTCTCCATTCTTCCCTCATTTGTGTAATGTAGAATCAAGAAAAATTAGTTATACTTTCCAAATTCCATGTCTCTCTCATAATGAAAATTTCAAATGAAAAAGAGGGAAAGATAGGAAGATATTAATGTCCCTCTTTGGAGGTTGTTGTACCACCTTTTCAAAGCACTGATGCACTGAATTAAGTTTAGTGTTTGATCAGAGAGTTTGGCATGTAGGACTAGCTATCAGGGCAGGCAGGAAAAAGAAGTTGTAAAGAAAGAGGCATAGCAGAATGATTAAAACAAAGCCTAAAAAACTGAAAAGCATACTGATATAGAGAATTGAAACATTCACAGAAGTCAGCCATATAGCTACTCTTTCAAAGAGTAGTTCATTTTAGGGACTTAATATATTATCATATGTCTTTATATTTAGGCAATATTGATCTGTGAATTTGAGTAAATTGCATTTCATATTTCACTTTATCTATCCATGGTTTTTGTTTGTGCTTTTATTACATTGCCCACCCTAACACATTCCAAGGTCTTGAAAAGATTTTCAGTAGACAACCACTAAGATTTCTGGTAAATTAGTAACACTAATATACTCATAAAAAAAGACTTAATATATATATTACTGTAAAAATAAAAAGAACACATACACATTCAGAAACAACTCTTCCAGATGACAGTTTAAAGGGTTTGCCAGACACAGTTAAGGAGCACTGATAAATTAACATGAAAATGAGCGTATATGGCACAGTATGTTTTCTGTTTAGTGGATTAACAGACAACTTTAGCCTATTAGTGTTCTCTGTGCTATATACACATCAAATCAGCACTAAAAATACAACTTCTGTAACTTTAACTTCAGCTCCCAGATAAACAAGACTCCTTTAACATGACAGCTATGAGCATTCACGAGAAAATAACTCTTTTCAGCAGTCATGTAACAGAAGCCATATGCAGAGACACATACCAGCAGTAGATAAAAATCTTACTTTACTGAACTCAATTTCCCCAAGACACAGTTTTGCTCAATGTTCCACCACATCAGAACCACTATTCGTGCTTCTCACATGGTAAAATCACACATGTATGGATGTGACTTCATTTGATCCCAAGTATAATCACAAGAGCATTGAGGAAACTCCAGTGGGGAATGCAAACTTGCCAGGAGAAAAACTTTTACTGAAGAACTCAGGGAAAGGGAAGTTTGAAAACATCACTCCTTTGTGGAAAACATGCAAAGCACATTTGAATTAAGCAATAAAATTCATCAAACCTCTGTAGTTTATCACACTGCTATCCACAGTCCTCTTTTTGTTACTGTGTTGCTGTTTTACTGCCAGTGTTCGCATACTGTTACACTGAATTTAGCATTTGAAAGACCTAAGACTTTGTAGTATTAAACTTTAGGAGTATTTTGTAGTATTAAAGCCTTTTAAAGTATTAAACATATTTTGCTAAACACTTCAATAAGACAGCCCCAAAGAAGGGAGAATGCCAGATAAAGAAGTCAGCTCTTGGCAGAATTCAACTCCTCTAAGTCTTCAAAGAAAGGGCAGTCTCTGAAGACAATGGATTGGGCAAGCAGTTTTTAGCATGCCATTAAACCAAAAAAAGTCCAGATCAAAAGTGGAAGCAGATTGGGCTGTCTCTCTGAAAACAATACTTTGCATGCCATAGTGTTTCTCCAATATAATTTTGACTTGGCCAGAACATTACTTTGGGTTTTCTTTAGCAGACCTTCTATGAAAGGTGGGAATTTCTAAAGCACAGACTTCAGTTGTGAGTCATTACTATTGTTTCCTTTAAATTTTCTCACCAGCTCATCCTGCACCACTTCCCTTGTTCTCATGAATGAACAACAGTAATGGAAATGTACCCATTGGTAAGAAAGACAGAAAACTATTGTGATAGATTCTCAAATGTCCTGACAAAAAAAAGTCAACAGTTAATTCTAGTTGCTGATTTTAGGGCTGTTGTAGAAATGAAGAACTTAATATGAACTCATTTAATATGAACTTATTTCAACTTTGGAGCCATGAAACTCCTTAAGAGAAAAAAATAAGCATCCATCTTGTGCAACTTTGTTTTATGATCCATTACCGTAAAAAGGAAGGGGGATGTGATTTTAATCTTAAAATAATATCCCATTTGTGTAAAGGCAATGCATCATCAAAGCTTCATTTCCCCATAGCATCTCTGTATATCAGCACAAGGGAAAAAAATAAAAAGTCTTTACATACCATGAAATCTTACCTCCTTTCGAGATTAATGAGCACTAGTCTGTACGTACATTAAGAGGTCACTTGACCCCATCTGTTGTGCAATAGCCAGGCACACTTGGATAAGTGAAGGGGACTGAAAAGCTTCATTTTCCTTCTATAAGTCATTGCATGCAAGTTTTGTGCTGTGTGCCCTTCATGTGTTACGCCCTTGGAACTCCCTTTGACAGCAGTGGAATTTCTGGGGATGACATGAGTGTGGTACTGCCACATCAGGTTCTGCCAAGTGCTGCTTTCCTGCAGCAAGCTCCCCCAGTTATTTGGTTTCTTCTAGTATTGGGACCAAAAGGTAAAAACCAAACAACCCTCCACCAAACAAACAGGAAAAAACCCATGAAAAAAAGGGGAATAGTCTAGTTTTACTAAAGGCATGAAAGCTTTAACAAGTTGTAGCCTAGACCTCATTTTACTTAGCTACAAAGGAGGACAGCAGAGGCCAAGAACTTTCCAGCTGCCCTTTCATGAAGGGGCACTATGACACAAACTCTGACTAAACAGACACCTACTGCAATTTCTGTTTCAGCATAACTATCAAGGCCTTCAAACACAACCACAAATATTAACATTTCTCTCCTGTCAAGATTATAAATATATGGTTTTTAGGAAAGAGTCTTATGATATTATTATCTAGCTTCTCATTTGCTGCACTTTTATCCATGAAAACCGCCTCAAAAACCTGTTTTCTCTCGAAGCTAAGAACTTTCTCATATAGTTTAACAAAGTCCCCCTCTGCCATGTGTTACATTGCCATCTAGTGACACATTGTAAAGGTATTTTCTGCTGATAAACTATTCTCAATCACTTTTCCCTAACGAAATTTCACTCAGTGTATTAGCTTAGGGTTAATAAAAGATTATTCAAATCATTGATGTAGTTTAATAGAACTATTAATAGAAATAATAGAAATTTTATTATTTGATTGTTTTTAGAATAATTCGCACTGTGTGTTTGCTTTTCCATAATTAGCTCTTCATCAGTCTTGCTGGTATTTTTCAATATTGTTAAGGGAAAAGACCTTTATATCAGTAGGAAGTGGAAATATTTTCTCTTTCAAAAAGAGATCACACAGGACTATTGGCTTGCTGTTAGTGCTCTGAATAATTATATTAATAATTTTACTGGTTTTACATTTAAAATTGAACCTTCTCCTAGTGCACATCTTACATGCCATCACCTTATCAATACCAGGTGCTTTCAAAACAATAAATCTAAGAACCAATTAAATTAAGCTAGGCCTAAGCCAAAAATGAATGGGCTTGTGCTGAAGATGAGAAACATACATGTGCTGTTGGGTTACAGCCTTCTCTCAAGCAGAGGGTCAGATAAACCAGGGTGTCACATCCTCAGCTCACTGTGACACTGCAAATCTCCTGGAACAGGCACAAGATGCTCCAGCACCATCTTGCTAAGGTAATAAATGCTCTAGAGGGACACAGTCAAACCCCAGACTGACAACAGCCTTGGCAGGGTCCTTTCCTTCAGCTTTACAAGGCCTGTGGTGTGCACCCCAGACCTGGGGAGATTGCACTGCGCTGCCTCTGGCTGCTCTCATGGCAGCTAAAAATCCAAATGAGGACAGTTCCAGAGAGCCTCATCGTAGTTTGCACAAAGAATTGGTTGACAGAGTTAACTTTACCTGTCTGTAGTGTATTATACCAAACAATCTCTGAAATGTTGCTACTCTCCAGAAGCTATTTTGTGCACAGCAGCAAGTTTTGATGCCCTGAGCTGTTTTTATGCTTCAGACTTACCCACTGAAGGTGACCATTTCATTGAACTTCTTGCAATTCAGAACAGAACAAATGAGGTCCAAATGAGAAGAGTCTTGCCTCTGGCAAGAAAGTGATGCTGACCAGCTCAGGCTGCTAAGTGTAGTGATGAGACTGATTGTCCATCTGACTAAGTCCAGACTCACTGATTCTCTCTGCCTGAATGAAGGAGCAGTTACTTGCCATTCATTCACAGAAAACTGTTGGATCAGCAAGCTCTTCAAAATTACTTAGCCCCAACCCTTGAGTTGGGCCAATAAAGGTAGAAAAAGTATGTGAGATTTTCTTCCAATACTTTTACACTAAGTCATCCTCTTATCTGACACTTTGAACCTGTGTCACTTTCAAAGTGGTTTATGAACACTATTGATTCTTATTTATAGCTGATATCTTTGTCTTTCCCTTTTAAATTGGATCAAAAATACTTTCCCAGTGCTTGCACATAAGGGAAAACCCCACAACATTCTGCAACAGGTATAAAACCAAAAGGTCCCTGATAAATGTAGCACTCCTTTATTTCTCATATATACAGAATACAATATTTTCTTACAGCACTTATTCTGGCCCTTTTTACTTGAGGTGGCTAAAGTTGATGGGGAGAGGATAAAAATGGTTGGTTGTTTCTAATACAGTGGGAACTGCAGAGGCAGCACTTCTCATTTCATGCTCATGCTTTCTGTTGTTTTAACCATGGCTGCTTTGAGATTCCTGCTGCTGCAGCACTAGCAACTGACTTGTATCTTGTCTCCTTGGGAAGCAGCTGTTCCCACTTAGCAGGGGCAGATGCTCAGAACACAGACATTTACCTTAAAGAACGGGGTCACTGCGGTTATCTGTATAGAAATACCACCCCACTTCAAAGGACAGCTACTCCTGCTCCACTGCCCAAAAATTTACAAAAAATTTTTTTTTGTTTTCTGTATGAAACACGTAACAGGTAATAAATGCACTGAAAATTGTCTTAAACATATTCACTACAAAAGTGTAGCTTCAGAAAGAAGATGATTTTGACCAGACTTCATCCCCTACAGCAATCTCTACTCATACTATTCAAAGTTGGAAAATTTGATTTATATTTGCAATGAATTAGGACTCAAAATGCTTGTGAGACAACCAACCACCACTCCCTATACAGTTTAAAACTCATCTGCATTTGTCATCTGCAGCTTTTTTTTTGGCCTATGAAAGATCTGTAGAGGACCCAAGAATAACATCCCAGAGTCCCGGGTCTGTCACAGATTTTAACTGTAAAGATTTTTTCATTTACAACAGATGATGGCAAATCCCATCCCAGGGATGGGTTTCCCAGGGATAAACTAAACAGCACTCTCTTAAATGTCACCAGACACTTACTGCCTAGAGAACAGAAATACAAGGATGTCACTTGTGTACACATATACATAATTGACTCATCTTTTTTTACTGTATTATACACGACATTAATACATATGTCAAATACAAAAAAAAAAAAGTTACATTAAGACCACCACTGCCTAAATCCAAACACTCTGAAAATTCCTTTAAATTAAAATCTCTCAGTTCGAATAGGTAAAAAACTGCATAATGGCATTATATACCTAAATTTAAAATCCAAGTATCTTATATATCCTACTATGAAAATGAACGTCTCACTCTCCATTGTTTTGTAAAGTGAATGCCTGACATCTGCTGGTGAATATACAAACTGCATAGTGTTGAATTAAACTCTTTGGTTTTTAGACTAAGGAAGATGTTTTAGAATATGTAGTTTATTCAAAGAAAAGATTAAAACTTTTAAAGATTATCACGATCATGACATAATGAGGTTTCAAAACTGAACTGCATCAATATTGCTTTTACTGGTTAAACTTGAGATAGGTTCTTAGATTTTCCTACAAAATTTCCCTACAGGAACGATCAAATCCAGTCCTCAAGAAACCAACATGAAAATCAATCATTTTTCCTCAATATGATTTTTGTTTACAATATTTTTACTATACTAAATTAGCAAAAGCAATTTTAGTGCAATTACACTGCCATTTTGTTTAGATTGAACAGTCTTCAAAAAGCTATTTCGACACTATTCTGTAATACTTCAGTCATGCTACCAGAAGTACAATTGCTGGTTAAAACAACTGGAATACCCATTAAAGCACTGACTTATAAAAGTCCAGTCTGTGACAAAGGATACAAAACATTTTTTTTAAGACTTCTCAAGACCCAGGAAAAATTTGGGAGAAAATAAAAGATATTTCTCTAGAAAAAGCAGCAGAGACCACTGCTCCAGAATTGATCAAATGAAGGCTTTCAGTTTTTCACCTTCTCATATATTGTGCAACTCTTTTTCTAAAATCTGAGGAATTTTTGTATGGATAACTAGGACTCAATTGTTATGATACACCTTTGAAACACAATATCTTGCTGAAACACAATTCAGAAACTAATTTGTGCATTAAATAGGTCAGCATATCAGAATTAAAATAATCTTGCTGGATCGCAAGTAGAAATCAGGAAGGAAAGAATACACCCAGGAAAATGAGAAGCTAAAATACTGCATGAATTCGTTACTATGGAGTAATATGAAAGTGGTAAAAAACTAAAGTATTTTTTGACAAAATTTAAAAGGGAAAAAACTTCCAAAGTTAACAACAGACCTTTGCTCAAACCCTATATAGATATCAAAGAGCAGAACTCCTTCTTCAGCCAGAGAAACTGATCCTTCATTCCAAACAAAAATAAAATTTGGTTTGACAAGAATTTCTTTTGTAAAGTAAAAGCTGTTGTCTTCATTCATTTTTGGTTTTTCATTCTCCCTCTGTACCAACAAAACCAATCAAATATAATTAAAACTTGGCACAGTTTCTCTTGAATCCCTATATCATAAAGTGCATTTCTGGTGCTGAGCAACATAAACACTATACTTTGCTACTATACCACCAAAAAGAGAGCATAAAAGAATTACCATAAGTTTAATGGCAAATGTACATTAGTTTTCTGAAAGCAAACCATCCACAATTCTCTTTGACGGAATAAATTAATGAAAAAGGAGAGAGAGCTAAAAAATACAATAATTAATTAAAATCCAAGCCATCAAAAACCTTCACTTTGGATCCAGGAAAAAAGTCATTTACACCTCATATAGCTCCCCGGGAAAGGGTAAATTTGTGTTGCACCCTGTAGAAGTGGTCAGATCAATCTCAGTGTTTGACGCTGGTTCCTCTGAAATACAAGCAGCACTGAAATAAAAATTGCTGAAATTCCCTGGTGCTGACCAGTTCTTGAAGGATTACATTTAACAACAGGTACACACATATAGCATAAATATTTATTGGATCTCCCTGAAAGGATAACAGCTTGTTACCCTGTATGTAAGATACAAATGATAGTTCCCCATTCCTTGTTTTCTTTAATACTAAAAATTATGAATTTCAGAGTAGTGGGAAATTCTCATCCTGGGATCGGGAGAGCATTAAAAGACACGACACTACCAAACCCATGACATTACTATTATGGGAAGTATCCAGAAAAAAAGAAACAAACAAACCCAGACATCTCTTATCTGAAGACACCCACTGGCTTTGATGAATATTGATGGATTCTTACACAGGTTATCTCTCTTTGAGAAGCAGCCTACTGTCCATGCTGAGAATGTCAGCATCTGCTCTACAAATTTCTGATTAATAACTTATTAAAGTGAGAGACAGGGAAAAAAGATAGTCATCTAGTCAAAGGCTCTACCTGTACCCTATTAAGTCAAAAAAAAAGTTTTATTAACTGAAAAAACAAATCCTAAGGAGATACTCCTTTTTAGAAGAGACACTTGACAATACAGAGAGGTGACAACTAGGCAAAGTTCACTGCTCATGTGGATCAAACCTTGTGAAATGAGGCAGTCTTTACAGTGAGATCAGGAAACACATCTGATGAGCTATATAACATTCATTTCATTACAGCATTAAACCATACAAAACATTTTACTTTTTAATTTTAAAATTTGAAAATATAAAAACCCCCAAAAACAGTCCTTAAAAAGAAGAATGTTAATGTTGGTTGTTGCCACATGTGCATTTAGAATGCAGGCACTAGTGCACTTCTCTCTTTCTTACTATACTAATTCCTAAAGCAAAATGTCAATGAACAAGGAATATTTAATGAGCAATGGGGACTAGAAAGGCAGGAAAGAAAAAAAACCCTTGCCTGCTCTTTCTTTCAGAACTAGGAGAGAGAAAGAAAGAAAACGTGAAGAAATTTACCTTCTAGAAATTAAAGTAAAAAACCAAAAATCAACCAACCAAAAACACCAAAAAACAGCAACAGCACCAAACAACAAAATGCAAAACCCAGAAAGACTTCAGCATCCACAATCTGATCACTGTTACTTCCAAATTACAGTTAAACTAGTTTTATCTCAATCTTCAGTTACAATGTCACACAAAAAATACCTCTGTCTGCCTCTCATAACTACATGTAACACCAACCATTCTTAAGCATAAATATTTTTACACTTCAACTCAGAAAGTAGTGTTTGGCTTATCTTCTTTACCCATCTCCTAGCTTCTACCACCACACTCTGAAACTTCATCTGTGTATCAAATCCAACAAATTCCCTTCAGCATGAGCACATGGGACCACAGCAGTCTCTTGGAAAACAAAAGCAAACCCTGACAGAGCAAGAAGAAACACTACACTGAGCAAGGAGGCAGACTGAATGAATAGCACTGTACCTGCTGCGCACGTTGTAACACAGAAGCAAAACCCCACACGTGGCATCCAAATCCCAGTTCTGCCAAAGGCCTGCCCAATTAAGAGCTCTCAATTATCCCTTCTGGTTACCAACCACCTGTGCAGCCAGCTGGTGGAACCTGTGGTGGGTTTATCACATGCCACACAGGCAATTCTAGTTACCCCAGGATACTGTTTTGAAGACTGTTGCTTGCAAAAGCACTTCCAGTGTGGCTTAAGAATGCCAGGATCTTTCTGGAACTAAATGTGTATTTTTTCTTGTAAAGCACTTGGAAATCGTTGCATTACAAGTGCAAAGCACATGATGACTGCTGCTAACAAAGTTATTGGTATAATACAAACATGTCTTCCAATTACAGAAATGTTTGCTCACTGTCATGGTCCTCTAGCACTGGAAATATGTATGTCCTCTAACCCATTTCGGCCAATTTTATAATTTTAAAAGTGTGCCAGCTATTTCTTCAGAATTTACGTGAGTACTACCAAGGAGCAAAAGGGAATACAGCTGGGAAGCAGAAGAAAGTTTCAGATGAATTTGTCCATGGTTAACCCACAGTTGTTCTTTTTCCACTTTATTTTCTAAATAGTTTATTCACAGAGGATTTAGAATTTCATTATTAGACCATTAGTGATTGAAAAAGACAGTTGTGTTGAAGCTTGGAGTAAACAGGTAGGGGTAGTGAGAAGGAGGGAAGGTTGAGAGGAGGGAAAGAAGAGAAGGTGGAGAGAGATGGAGAGAAAAATCCTGGCCATGCAGATAATTACAGGGATGGCTGAGAGAATTGGGCTGTTCAACCTGAAGAAGGTTCCAGGAACTTCTGATTGAGGCCTTCCAGCACTTGGGAGGGGCCCTAAAGATGGGCATTAACACTTTAGCAGGGCTTGTTGAGATAGGACAAGGGATAATGGTTTTATACTGAAGAAGGCTGGATTTATAGAAGGAAGTTTTCTACAATGAGGGCAGAGAAGCACTGAGCATGCTGCCCAGAGGTGTTAGATGTCCCATTCCAGGAAACATTCAAGGTCAGGCTGGATGGGGCTCTGGGCAGCCTGGTGGGGTTGGAGATGTCCCTGCTCACTGTAGAGGGGCTGCATTAAATGGCCTTTAAATGTCCTTTCCAACCCAAGCTGTTCTATGACCATTATTAATACTGAATACTCTTTTCCATCTGTGCCTCATCTTCGGCTCATTATCTTCAATAACATTGGGAAAATGGTCTGAGGGAAGTGTTGGTGGGCACCAGAAAAAGATCCAGAAATGATTTGGCTTGTTCAAGCTAAGTCTTGCATTTTTTTTTTTTTTTTTTAATAAAAAGATGCCTGATATAACTACTCCAATATGAGCATTAACCCATATGTGTAGAATGGGACTTTTCAGGCTAAACAATATCTGTCTGTTGACTTGTTTTTGAATGAACAGTTTAAAATTTTATAAGTTTTAACTGTTTTAATGAAAAAAAATTCCAAAATAAAGCAGCCAAATAAACCAGAAAAACTTTTCTTGAAGTCTGACAGTTATTCTGTATGGATTTTCTGACACAAATTTGGAGCAAGATTGCTTCTCCAGTACCCGAGTTTTCAGCTTAAATAGCTTTCATTTTGCAGAACTGATCTGTAAAACCTACCATCTTAAAGCAATTTTCAGAACATTTTCAACAGCTGGAATCCAAAAATTCTGCAGGAACTCTATTTAAATCTTGCTAGTAAGCAATATATTAACTAGCTTTAATTTCATTGTTCAGAAGAAATATATTAAAATAATTAACAATTGATAGAAATAATTTATTTTCTCAATGTCTATCTTCAATAACTGTAGACCCACCCATAAATAAGACTGCCTGCTCAGGGGAGCAGAGCTCTAAACATAGATTTTTCAAAGCTATTTTGCCCCTCCTGCACAGAGCCGTCAGTGTAGTGCTGCATGTGTTTGATGGCAAATGGAAACTCAGGCTACTTTAAAAATTTCCCTTTTTCAGTCCTTACACAAGAACTGCTGTCTCCAGAACCTCACGTAAAAATTATCTGAAATGTATCTTTAGCATTTTCAGTTCAGCCTCTCCCCATTAAGTAAATCACTTGCCAGGGAATATCTTGTTTGTACATATTACTTCATAAACCAGCAACATTTGGTCAGCAACACAGCTAAGAGAACACTCAGCTGCCAGCAGTACTAGTACCTCATGAGATGTGGGAGACAAGAGGAAGTAAATGCCATTAGTTTCCACAAAAGCACGTGCTTTTTGTAAATGCTTTGAGAATTGTCACAACAAAATACAGTAGCCATTTAACTTTTGGAAAGGCTTTTTACTTTTTTATAGAGATCAGTTGAGGAATTTGCCTCCTTAAACTCTGAACCAACACCCTGTCTCAGTGGCTCAGGAGCAAAAACCAAGCTATTACAGCATCAAGTCATCATTATGCTGGCCTTTTCATCAGGTCAAAAACAAGTTCTTCTCTCCAAGAATTTGAACTTCATGATGGTTTCTTCTTCATCCCTCTAAAATGCTTACCTCAAACATAATTTCTCTTCACAGGGAAACACAAGTAAAGCATCAAACATCACATTTGAAAGCTACTGTTTCTGTGTTTTGAAATTCTGCTACTGTCTGCTGGGAGGAATATACCATTTTGTAGGACAGAAAGTAGCTTTCTCCCTGATGCTCTTTGACAGCAGATCCTTGTCTCTGTAGTTAAAGCTTCTCTTTAATAGGCAGCAGACATTATATTCATTGGAAGAGTACTGCCAAAGGAATGCAGGGAAGTGGTTGAATGCCAAGCCGCAAGAAATGCTTCAGTAAACAATTCAAGAATATAATTTATGACAAAACCAACCACTTATTTGGCAATTAGCAAAACAAATCCACAACTTTGCCCAATTATCTCTAAAAATATTTTGTTTTCCTTATCTATGACAGTTTTAAGTTCTCTGTAACAGTTTTTAGAGCCATATATACAATTGATATCAAAGCACAGCAAAAATAGTATGTGTTTCAACGTGCTGATTATACTACTCTGTGGAAAATAGCACAAGTTCAGAGAACTGAAATTCATGCAAATATGCTGGATACAAATGACAAATTCTCCTACAACATTCATGTAAAAAATTTTTTTTAGTTTTTGCACTTAAAATTTTGTTTGTACAGACAAAGCACCTTTTGGGAATTTTTTTCAAGACCTTTTTGATTAATACATCAACATGAAGAATGTATTAAAATAGTCACTAAGGGACAATTCACAAATATTAAAGATCCCTTTTTAAAAGCAAGTTAGTTCCTTCAAAATCAATCAGCTCTTAGGTGAACTCAAAACCAAGGGAGATACTCTGCTCCGATTTTTGCATCTCTTTTTTTATAAGGGTTTTCACAATGCAGTTCTCATCATTTTTCCCATTACTTTTCTTCTGATTTACAGCTGAGTTTTAGTTTCCTCTTTTTCCAAGTGTCCGGTACATCTAGAACATTCCCTGCCTGGCAACGAATTCCCTTTGTCATGCTTTGTTTGAAGACTCACATGTAAATCAGGCACTGTGCCAGGGGGACAGCAGATAGAGGGGCGTGCTCCTTCTCCTGGCTGTCTCCTGGCTGGCCCGAATGCACCAGTCAATCACTGCAAGCCACTGCATTGCCTAAGGCATCCTGGTACCCTGCTCCTTCCCTCCTCCCAACCCCGACAGCACTCCCAGCTGTAGCTGAGGGAAGGAGCACACACAGGGGGATGTGCAGCCACAGAGAGGCCACTTTTTCTGCAGAGGGGCCGCCTGAAGCTGCTGCATGCTGCTTGCTACCTTTCCTGGCTCATGCAAGCAAGCCTTGCAGGTAGACTCACTGACAATCAGGTTGGTAAATCTGCCTCAATTACTCTATTTTACCATGGGGAAATCCTCTGCTTTGGAAAGGTTTACCCAGACTGTTTAGAGAACATCTATCCTTTCCCTTGCTGTGGCAGATCCCCTCTGATATCGGTTGTCTCAGCCCCTTCTGGGACAAGCACGTTCATTCTTCCTTGATGAACAGATCCCAGTAAAAATCTAGAGATTCCATTTCAGAAAGTCTTTCTTTACCTAAAGCTTTTTCTTTTCTTACTGACTTAGCCTTATGTCTTATGCTTAAAGAAATAAGACTCATACTGAATAGATTTCTTTTTATTCTTCCAGTTTGCTGCATTGCAAGCAGCTATTAAAATGATTTGTAATACAGAACTGAATGTGGGCTTCATCAGTGGCACTCAAGATTTGAGGCTGACAGATAATAAACTACCAGTTTTCCAAGTAGCTGCTGACAGTCCTAGAAAGGACCAAGTTTAGCCTACTGTAACATACTGCACATGGATTTAAAAAAATGCCCTAAAACACAACAGCCATTTCCTTCAGGCACTTCCAGAAACCAACTCCAGAAGGTATATTTGAGTTCTACACAAAATAAATAAGAATCACAGTACTTAAAAAGCCCAAACACAGGAAGACTACCTTCTGGTTTAAAAATATTTATTTAAAAGAAAAGGAGATGTATACTTGAATGGCCAGGAAAAAAAAAAATCCTCAGTTTCCCCCCTCAAAACCGTTACTCTGCAATTTACCTTTCCCTTCAAGTTTCAGCTCCAATGTTCTATTAAAAAAAAAAAACAACCGAATTTTCATTTCCTTTTCCTATGCTACTATCCTGAGGAAATTAAGCTCCATTCAGTGAAAAGTTGCATGGGATGCAAGAAGAAACTGCAATAAAATGTATCCACAATATACAAGTATAAAAATATTTTGCTTATGGTTCAGTACTATAATTTAATAACTTTTTGTTGTTTCATAGGTATCTGGGAAAGGTACAGACACATGTCCTGATCCTGTTACAAGAGGTAGAATGCCAGCATTTGGTACAACATTCCAGGAGAGAGTCAAGGTGATATTCCTGTTTCCCCTGCAAAAGCAACAAAGACTATCAGCACAAACACTCAAGTTAAGTGATTTAATTAACAGTTACTAGTATTAAATAAATTACGATACAGATTGTTTATCTGCTCCAGAAACAACAAGCTGTTTAATTTTAGGTAGTTACTGCCTATTTTTTTTTACTTGACTCCTTTGGAGTTGGGTGCATCACAGAACCAATTTTACAGAGACTGAAGGCAGAAACCCAGAAGCCTGTTGCTCATAATAGCGGTGCATCTTCCAGTCTACAGAATACATAGGATATCTTGTACCCCAAGGCCATCTTCTAACAATGAAAGATGCAATAGAGATGACAGAGTATCACACAGAATACAGGTACCTTACTACACCAATGAACACATGTATTAAATGCAAAGTATGCAAGTAAATCAAGATACCATGAACACTAGTAATAAAACAAATATTTACTTACTTGAGACCATTTCCATCATCAAAGAAAAAGTACTTTGACTTCATGTCTTTTAAGGACAGCCTTGGGTTATCTCCTCTCAACATGATCTTGTCCCAAAGGACCACCTGATTTAGGGCCTAAAATCACAATTGTAATTAAGTCAGCAAGGTATCTTACCAGATCACATTCAGACATTGGACCTTCACTGCACTATTCCTCTAAAACCTCCTTTTGCAGGTACATGCTTGCAATCCATAACTAATTTAACAAAGTAACACTTCACAGTGGGGTAATGTAATACTACTACACAGTGAAGTGTGGCATAGAATAAATGGAAACAACAAGGAACATCTTAAAACACAAGAAAGACATTTAAAAAGAAGTCATATGCTTTAGAAGAATTACAAAGCATAAAGGGGTTTCCTTCTGACTTGCAAAGGTAAGTCACTTTCAAAGCAGTATTTAGACTTTGTTTCAAATAAAGGACTTAAACTGAGTTAGCATGACTCTGCTTATGTCCATATCATTTTTCCAACTTTAATGGAAATCTCTATTTTAATTGCAAGCATAACCCCAAAAAATTTATTAACAGTTGAAAAAGTGAGATCCCAAGTTCTTACGTTACCGGAATTTACACTCTAAAGTGTAAATTCTTTACACTCTAAAGTGTAAAGTTGTTTCAAGTAGATGCTAAACAGTCTTGTTTAGTAATTTATAGAACAATTTAGAAAAATACATCTCAGTATTTCTGAGAAGTGTTGAGTTACATGAAAGAAAAATCTAAAATATGGAACAATACAGTAAAATCACTGTACAATCTAGTACAAACATAATATCCATCATCTTATTTAATATAACTAAGGTGCTTAAAAAAAATTTAAAAAGAAGGACAGTTTTGTACAGCAAGTTAAGAAAACCCCCAAGTTTCACCATATCCTTGCAATGTGACCACAGCAGCTTTAACTAGAATTCAGTGGTACTATGGCAGCATGGTGTTTCATGAAAGCAATTTTTAAAGGCTGCTCCACATAGCTTTTATCAGATTAGTAAAAAGGGTTTTCAGCTATCCCAAAGGGAAGGCTCAGTAGCAACCAATTCAAAGCAACATGGCAAATTATTTTGAGAAGTATGACAAGGTAATGTAAATGAATTATGGGGCTACAGTAACTGGTAGGATCAACTGTGATCTATGAACAAAACACACACCACATCGGGCCAGCCCAGAAGCCCTCTTGTTTCTAACAACTGTCCACTGCAGAAATTCAGGAAAAAAGTAAAATGGACAGAAAAGGTGAAAAAACTCATTTACAGTATACTGCAACACAAGGCATGTGTTATTTTTCTCCCATTCTACTGGGCATATATCAAGTTAGGTTTTATGGAGGTGAACTTCCCAGCCTACGGTTTAACTGTCAAGAAAATAATCATGAAGGCCAGTGCAGGCTAGTAGGAAATGCTGGTGGCCTTAACTCTTCTCAGCAGAACTACAGAATGTTTAAAAATAGCTGCAGTACTAAAATGAGTAATTGCTTCAAACCTCTTTTTAATACTTACATTGTTTTTCGTTGAATATTCTGCAGACAAATATAGAAACAATTGTTTAACATTCCAATCAAATATACTCTGCAGATGTATGCAAGTTAAGAAAAATACCATACTGTACTTACATAACCTTGTTTTATCTTTACTAGATCTAAGTAGTTTATAATCATTACAGTGAGCTCTTACCTTTCAACATACCTCATCTTACTCATAAATCAGAGCACTGCCAGCAGTTTGAACACAAGTTTTAGTCATAATAAAGTGACAGGTTTTCAGGTGAGTATTTCTTTTTACTACTTATGAAATCTAGCAGCTATTTCTCCTCCAATAATTTAAGAGTTCTATATTTGACACTGCAAGCTAGTAACCACAATCCTCTGCTAGACAACCTATTATAAAACCTTAAGCATAAAAGTCACAACAGAATTCTTCCACAAATATCCCCAAGGCAATTTTTTATAGTATCAGAGAACCCTTGCATCCAAATACAGTAATGTTAAACAATATATAAATACAAAATCGGTGATGAGTAGGGAATTCAAAGAGCCTTTAATGCCCATGTTAGGGAAATTAGAATATGGGAAGTATTTAATATTGGAAGGGACCCCAAAAATTAGCAAATTTGGTTCTTTACTGACAACAAATAAAGCTTATTAGACTCGAACAAAAAACTCTTGATCAGATTTTTGATCAGCAGTAAAGAACTGATGACTGCCATTTGAGACAGTATAATTATGCTGGGATTCTAAACAGTTGTCTGTTTATTTAACAATAATGTGTGACTGCTAAGGAAAACACTTTTTAATTCACAATAGAGATTAGCTGTAATCTTTATTTCCTAGTCCTCTTTTCTATTCTATTTGCCATTATCTCAAAGAATAAATAGATTCCCTAACCAGCCTCAAAATCTGTTTCTCCTTCTTCCACTCATCCCAAGACACACATGTTTTTCAGTTACTAATTCAAAGGGCAAGAAAGGAAAGAATTAAATATTTAACTCCTGTCCCTGCAAGAATAGGTAGAAATATTTTACTTGAAGATTTTTTGGCACCTGGCTCAAAATATCCAACAAGATTTTGAAGATCTCCTTGATAGGATTTCTTATCACGTGCAAAAGTTAACAATGAATTAAATAAGCTTAAAGGAGATTGTCAAAATTCTATTTTCCCTTTCCTTTGCCTAGTTCCTTTTTCTAACTGCCATTGTATTTAACTTCTCCCAGGATGAACAACTTCTTTCTGGTAGTTAACACAGTCCATGTACCTGTATCTCTTCACAAATTTTGAACAAAAAACCCTACCAGACTTTTACAGCTCTACATATTGCAAGCTTTGTTTATGCCAGGCATGAGAGATTCAGTCAGAATCGGTTTTTTAAAAAAAGGCTGTTACTAGTAGCAGTCATTCAAACATGGAATCTTTATGCTCACATATTGCAGACTAATCCTTTTATAAGAACATTTCTTTTAGAGGTCCTGTCCTGCTTTACTCTGCTTCTCTCTATACACAATGTGTACAGGTCTGTGCATCTAATTTAGAATTTCAGTCTCTGTTTTTAATATGCATAAGCATTTCAGAGGTAAAACTCAGGAACTTACTGAGTTGATAAAAAAAAAGTGTTTGCACCCTTTTCCTGTGCAAACAGGCCTGCAAAAATCTGATTAACCTGTTTATCCAGCATTTGTATCAGGCGTTGTGTTTTGTGTGGTCTGCTCACACAAGACAGTGTTCTTCAAAAGGGCGAAACCAAAACACAGAGGTGATCAGTGCCTTGCCTAACAGACAAAAACCAGCAGACAAGGAAAAATCCCAGGATCCTCAGACCAGCTGCAAAACACGGTTTAGTGTAATCACCTGAACATGCCACCTATTATTTGGTACTGACTTCTGAAGAAAAACTCTTTCAAGAGCCTAAATCCAGACTAGCAGGGAAGCAAAGAAATACAAAAAAAACCACTGCAAAACTGCAACAGCAATTGAGAAAGAGGCCAAAAAACAATGTGATACATCTTTCAGTAAATTGTATGCTTCCCAATGAATTTCATACTATTCAATACTAAAGATTAGAGTATTTAACATCTAAGCAAGTAAACTATTACAATGCCTTTTTTATTTTCAGAAAATGACAGGTACTTCTATGCAACTATTATACAGTCAGGACTTAGAAAGCCTCACAACAAAGTGAGTTTGAAAGCTGCAGTTCCTAGATCAGTATGACATTCAAAACAATATCCTATATAAACCTTACCATTAATCCACTCCTCAAACCGCTGATACAAACTTCACTTAAAAGTAATAATGTCTAGATGTTAAACTGCATTCCCCATTATTAGATACAGTGCACTTAACAAGAGAGCCTGATTTCAAAAACAGACATTAAACAACTTGTCATCTACTAGAGACCAAAGGGCTGGTTTAAGTTCTATTTCACTGCCATAGCTATGCAAAATACTATTTTTAGCTGCTTTAAATTTTTATTTTTAGACAAATTGCTAGTTTTCCCCATGTCCTGAATATCTGAAGATTATAAGGTAACAAAAATAGCATCTAAGTGTTCTCATTCCAAAAAGTCTGCAAACCATTTTTTCCATTAAGGATATCTGCAGTAATGTCAAATGTGACGAATCCCAGATCACTTCTTTCTCTAGGTCCAGTGAAATCTTCTACATTTTTTCTAGGAGAAAACAAAACACAACACAAGATTATCCTTTCTCATTATTTATATCTTACACGTGACAAAAATTATGGTTTTTATTAGGTATTTTCCTCATCCATTTTCTGTATTTTGCTTTATATACTTCTGGCTAAAATGCAATCAACATTACAAACTAACACCTACCTTCCAGAAATTATGGTGTCCCAGTTTTAAATGTCAGGCCTTGACACCACAGTGTCTAAAACATATACGTAGCCTATTGACTTTTTCCTGTTAACAAAAATCTGTATATACAAAATCTAGACTACATTTCATTTTAGTAAAATATGTTTTAGCATCTCCATATAAGTAAAACTGATTGGGACACCATCAGCATAGCAGTCTGCTGGCAACCACATTCAATTTTATTTCTCAACTGTCCTTGAAGAAACAAAAAAAGCCAAAGCATCTCATGAGGCTTTGACCATTCCAATACAACAGTTTACATGCATAGTTCATGCAAATTTCAAGATTTATTCCTGTGATGTATTTAAGTAACAGCATGAAGAAGATAGTTATTTTCATCTACATTCTGGAAAATGGTATAATTTTGGAAGGCTTTATTATAAGCGTACATTTGGAAAACTACCTCAGTTGCCACACTAAATCACAATGGAAAGAGCAACTGGAAAATAACAGACACACAGCAGATACTGCCATATGTATTCATAAGGCTTATCAGTTTACCAAACTTACTATCTACAAAGAGGAATACCACAAGCAATTAGCTTGGCCATCAACTACGAACCTCAACTCTTCATTGAACAATTTTTTTATGAATTATGAACTTCATAGCTATATTTATTACAGTTCAGAAATTAGTCAATTAAAATATTATTTCATTAAAACCAGGTTTAGTAATCTCAAATTAAAAGAAAAGTTTACAAGTGAAGAAAACACTTTTGGAGATAGCAGATAAGAAAAACACCACCAAATCTTCACAATTTAAGCCTTGTTATGAATTTTCATCTCTTTGCAAAAAAGCAGTATATTTTTAAGTAGAAAACCTTATCAAGCACTTGACTTCACCTCTTAACCATTGTCAGTCAGATGGAGTAGCAGGCCTAAGTTTGGGGTCTCCAGAATTTCTTAGACATTCAAGAGAAGCAGATTAGGTGTAGCACCTCCCAGTAACACCAGATCTGTGTGTATCACAGAAGGGACTGGCAATTTCAGCCAAATCAGGCAGTTGTATGCTGCCCTATATATGCTGAGCTCACCGTAACACTCGAAGACATGCCTTTATGTCAAGTTTGTGCTTTTGCAATCCTCAGTGTAGCACTGAATATAGGTTATTGGTTTTTTTCCCGTGGTATTAAACCAGTCTGAAAGGTGATGGCAGTCCCCTTATTTGCATTCATGTCTCCTTTCAAGTCCTGCCATTAGGCATCCACAGGTGACACCTAGCTTGGGGTGGTTCCAAAGCTCCACAGAATCATCACCAAATCACAGAATGGCCTGGGTTGGAAGGGACCTTAAAGATCATCAATTTCCAACCTCCCTAACATGGACAGGGACACCTTTCACTAGTCCAAGCTGTGCAGAGCTCCATCCAACCTGGCACTAAACACTTCCAAAGTGTGCTGCTTTAGCTCCCTAATCTGACCCAAAACCAACCTAACAAAAAAGCATGACCTGAGTTAAAGCAGGTCAGTTAAATGTCCTATGAGCCAAATTCCCCAGTGGCCTCTGGTAAAGAACCACGTGGCAAAAACGGGAGCAAAGGCCTCCGCTCACAGGTGGCTGTAACAGCTGCTCAAATGCTTGTGAAACTACTGCTCTCCATATCACACATACTTAACCTAATGGAAGTTCTCTGTGAGGAAGTCTCCTTTTGGAGAAAAAAAACCCACCCTGAACTAACACCAAAATTGGGAAAAAAAGGTTCCCCTGCACAAGTTTGCATCAGCCCATTTTAAGAGTAGGCAACACGTTCTGATGTGGTATTGTGTCCTACACCTGGTCCATTCCGCAGAGAAGAAGCCATCCGAATCACTTTGCTACCACAGAACAGAAACTATGCTAGGTTATCAATGGGGAAACCCAAGAGAGCTACTAATCAAAAGCAGAACGTACTACGATGGGATAAATGTTCACAGGATAAACTCCACGTTCCTGTAATCCCTGTCTCTCCACAGCCGCGGGCAGCAGCTGGCTCCGCTCCGCTCTCGGGGAGGCGCGGGGCCGAGGCAGCCGGGCCGCTCCCCGAGCGCCGCCCCGGCTCCCGCCCGGCCGCGCCGTCGTGGGGCTCCCCCATTGGCCCGCCCGGAGCGCAGGAGGCCGAGCCCCGAGCGCCACGCGAGCCGCCGGCCGCCCCTGCCGGCCGCCACCGTCCTCTCACCCGCCCCGGCCCCCGCTCTCGGCTCCCGAGCCCTTCACCACCTCAGCGGGCAGCGGCCGCCGCCCGGCCGGGCCCGGCCCTCCCCCGCCACTCCCTTCCTTCCCTCTCAGCTCCGCACTCACAGCGTGACCCGGGAGACGGCGATGCGGACGGGCACGCTGCGCTCCTTGAAGGCGGTGGTGATGAAGCAGCCGAAGGTGAGCGCCGCCATCACGCTCAGCGAGAAGGCGAAGAGCGAGTTGGCCCGGGACAGCACCGTGTTCATCTCCCCGCTGGGCCCGGCCGGGGCTGCGGCCGCTGCTCGGGCGGGGCGGGCGCGCGGACGCGGCAGGAAGCGGGCGGCGGCGGGCAGGGGGCGCGCGCGCGCGACCGCCGCGAGGGGCGTGGCCTCGCGCCGGCTGGGCGGGCTCCAATGAGACCACGCCCCCTCCTCGACCCCGCCCCGTTCCGCCAGGAGATGGGCGGGGCCGGCGCCGGGCCGGAGCGCGACATGGCGGCCGCGCGGGGGCGCGTAGGGCGCTGTGGGTTCACTGTCTGCTGCCGCCTACCGCGCTCCCAGGGCGCTTCCTCTCACAGGGCATCTGTCGCTCTGCTGGATTTTTGCATTCGTGTAGCAAAGCGTAAATGAGTTCTAGGCGGAGGCTTGTATTTTCAGTTGATGTCCGTATCTTGCTTTCACTGGTACTGTGATTTGCCATTCCCTCCCTTGCTTCCTATAGGATGTTCCTATTCATTTGCCTTTCATTACACACGTGCTCAGTATGACAATGTTCTTTGCCTAGAAGTTTCCTTCAGTACCTAGGCTTGTTCCTGGAATCTTTTTCTTTGGCGTGGTGATCTCACACCGTTGGCAGGTTCACCTTACCCCACCAATTTGGTTGAAGTTTCAATTTAAATTGGTACCAGCAAAGATCAGTTTAAGTAGTGAGGTGATTCCTTACTCCTCCCGGGGTCCCTCTTTGGTGCCCATTCCTGCTTCTCGGACCTGCAACGTTATCCATGTGGGAGGCCAGGGGAATGAGAGCTTTTCAATGCTTTGGGGCCCATTTTTTTGGGGTTCCCAACCGCTGTATTCGTGTGTATTAACTATACCAGAACGGATAAATCGGGATTTCTGGGGGCTGCCAACAGGTGTCAGCAGTGCTTCGGTTATGTTTAATTTCCCGGCCCTGAGGTTGCAGTGCTGCAAACACTGGGAGTAGCAGCAGGAGCTCAGATGCAGGAGTCTGGCAGGGTGGAAGCCTCATGGGGACAGAAGGGAGAAGAAGGTGGGCGCTGCCAGACCATTCTGAAATACCTCTGTTCTGTAATGATGGCGCTGTTTCTTTTCCTCCCTCTAGCCAACACCCAGGTCTATGAATCAGGGAAGAAAAATCTTTGCAGATAAAGGTAGGAAAGAGAAAAGGAAAAAGACCATCCTGAGGCTTTTTGTTTCCCCCCAGACTGAGTAGCTGTAGCACATGTCAGTTTAGCCTGTAGGATGTGAAGGTACCTATGGGGACATTCCTTTGGGGACCCTGTGTTCCACTACCTGTGCATTTGTCACATTGGAATCAGTCACAAAGTGGGTAGACTCTCTTCTGGATTGTATTTCTTAAGTATTGGCCTTTCTGATATTTCATAAGAGTTTCAGCATCACAGAGACTTTCTTGTGTCAAGGTTTTAGGCTTTTTAAGAGCTTGTTATTATTTTATGCTATTCAAAATATTAATTATTGTCATGGTTTATGGTCTGGAACTTGTTGTTGCTGAAACCTTTGGATTATTTTTACTGAAAAGTGGGTACTTTTCCCCAAAATAGTTGAAGACAGAAGCATTAAGGAAGCTTTTACTGTAAGCTTCATTTCAGAAGTTATAAAATGTCTGCTGCTTTCTAAAGAATAGTTCAAAAGTGAATACCATTTTTTCTCATATCTACAAAGAAAAGAAGGCTTAATCACCTTTGTTCTTGTTTTTAGTTCATGTGGTTGCTATTTAAAGTTTTTCGTACTAAACAACTCTTTAATTAAAAAAATGGCTCTTTGGCAGAATTTACAGGAATAAAGTAGTGAAATTTTCAAAGCAGTCATTAGGTACCTGCAAAAGATCAAAATCAAAAGGCTTAGCCAAATTAATGTCTTTTTAAGGCAGTGCATAAATATGGCTATTGCTTGTGGAGGTTTGGATTTATTTTAGTAGAAACCTTAAATAAATGTCACTTAAAAGCACAGTAAACAGGGGAAGACAGATGGTGTAATTTATTCAAGGACTGATCTATTACTGTTTCAGAATAAAGAGACCTATAGCTTTTTAATGACTGAAGTATTGCAAAATCAAAATAGGAAAATATCTTGAAATAAGGCAGTTGTGGGAGATAATTATTCACAATAGCTGTCTGGTCATATGTTCTAGATTGCTTTTTGAAAGATATAAAGTCTGATATTTCGTGAAGAATGGTGACATTAATGTCAAAAGCTTATTTTGCTGACAGCTAAATAAGTTGTGTTATTGGGAATTGAGGAAACACTTTAATTATGGAAACAAATTTGAAGGGACTTGGGGAAGCAGAAAAGTTTGGGAGACCATTTCCAAGATGCAGTGGAATGGTATTCATTACACCCAAGCAGCATCCTTAAGCCCAGACCAGCAGAGCACAAGGCATGTCAGTGTTCAGGCTGGCTATTACTTCAAGAAATGTCGTGTTTTTCATTACAAACTTGTTGAAAAAAATGCAGATAGGATTGGCAGCAGGTCTGAAATGTAAAATTTGCCATCCTTCTCCAGTCCTCAGCCTAAAATTATCTGACTTCGAAAATGAGTTTTTGTGCGCTCTTTGATCTATTAAACATGTGTTCTTTTTTTATAGTGCCAGCACTTCAGCAGGATTGATCCTTGTCAGCAGCTGATGATAAGTAGTCTTTTGAGAGAGAGTAGCTTGCTTTCTTTGGTTGACATGTTTCTACTCTGATGTTCAAGTTACAGAGTGATTCCTTTCATCATCTGTAAACAAAATAGCAAGTGTTGACACTGACCATCAACAGAGATTGCTATGAGTTCTTTGTTTTCCCACTGAAGCCATATTGCTTCTAACATGGGACACATAGGTGGAAGCTTTGGGGTGTATGTTGTGAATTTCAAGTGAAAGGGAGGTGTTAACTTAAGCCCAGCACCTGTAGCCTTCTTGGGGCTTAAGTTTCTGACTAATTTTACAGGTGAAAGTTTAGGTGCCTGTGGCATCTTTGGCACCTAGATAGATGAGGACCTTTTTTTTTGATCTAGGTACATGTATGTACGTATGTCCTGATCTTTTTACCATGAATATCTAGATAGTTCCTTGTATTTGTCCTTTATTAATTGTTGAAATGTTAATTCTTTAAGAGACAGTAGCAGCACACAGCCTCTTAGGCAGCTCTGGGTAGGAAGATAAAGATTAAAATAAATGTGGCCATGATCAGCTGTCTCTTGCAACAGCCCCCTTTCAGTTAACACCTCTTCTGGATGGCTCATTTTTACAGCTGGCGTGGAAAGGCTGTGACTAAGAGAAGAGGCTTTTTGGACTGCATTTGATTCTAATGTTCTCCTCACCTCCATTTTTTAAACTTTGGATCTACACAGTATGCAGAATAAGAAGATAAGCAAGAAGAAATTTTCACTTGTCTTTGTTGTATTACTGTGAATCCTTCAGCAAGAAAATCTCGGGTAATTTTTAATTTCTGATTTCAGAATGAAGTTGATATTTTACAACATTGTCTCATTTAGTGGCATAATACATGGCAAAATAAAAGATGCGTCACAGAGATGCAGCTCTGTGCTTTTGGCTCCAAAGTCAATATGTTTTGGAGCCTAACATACATAGTTAACTTTTGGCTCCTGTGAGGTTTGCCCATTTCATGGCCTATGAAGCCAGGCTAGGTAAATTCATTCAAGCATTACTAATTTAGCTTAACCTTTCTCACTCCATTGTGCTTTCCATTCTGGGCTAGAAACCCGAGTGCTACTGCTCCACCTCACCCAGGTTTTAACCTCATTCACTCAGCCAGTTGCAAGTCTTCCTCACAAGGTATTTTTATGTCTCTTGTAAAAGCACCAAGCAGAGACTTGTCGTGCCTCAGCTTGAAGAAAAAGATGTTTTACTAGCTCTGTCATGGTGATATCATTTAGCTGATACCAATTTTAGTGGATGGAAAAAGCCTTTCTGTTACGAGCACTAGCCATGGGAGTCAGCATATAATGACATAAGCTTGCAGAATAAACTTTAACTCTCATCCCTACTATTGACTGTGTAATTTCCTTTTATTAACAACATTCTTAAGCACCAAAATATGCTTTAAACAGAAAGAAGAAAAATTAAACCACTTAACCACTTTTACTTAGTCAAGAAGAAAACCTGACAAAGTTTGAAGAAAGGAGGAATAAAAGTAAACAAATGATTTCACTGTTTTGAGAAATAAAAATTATTTTTTGAAGAAAAAAGTTAAATGGTTAAAGAAATATTTACAGACTGCCTGTAACTTATTTATTAGAACAAAATTAACAATTTTGAATGGAATTCAAATTGATGACAAAAGATTCACAGCTTAAATATTGTTTTTATTTAGAGGCATCTATTTAATAAGAACAAATGATATTTTTGCTGTTAGTTGAAGAAAAGATTGACTATAAAAACTGCAAAAATATCAGGTTTAGTTACATGAATTTAGGTTAATAAGGTGGTTGCACTGCCTACTAGAGAAATAGCAGTTAGTTTGTCAAGTTACCTTGACAAAAGCATAGCTCCTGTGGTAGCACAATCCTAAGAGGCTGAGTTAGTTACCACAGAGGGAATCTGTGTTCTGTAGACATGGTTGGCAATGAAAGAAATTGCTTGGACCCAAGAAAGAAACTATACAAAGGGAAAGAGGTGCAAAATGAGGAGATTCTTCCCAAGATTCACTGATACACCTGTGTCAGTACATAAGGCCATCAAAAGTGATGCCTAAGTATCCTTAAGAAGAGGCAGTGAGTATGTGCATTTTGACATTACTCTCCCCTCATAGTTTGCTACGAGTTTTTCCAGGGGGTCATTTGCCTTGTCACAGAATGGGTTGTAGGGGGTGGGTGTGAGTGGTTTTTCCATTGTAAAGTCCAACAAGATTGGTTTTAATTTATTAAGAGTTGAAATGGCCAGATTTTGAACTGAGGAATGTACCAGTACACATTCCTTCCTGTTGATTTCCAGCAAGGGAGAGAGAGGGGCAGGAACCTTTAGCTGAGGAATGGAATGGGCAGCTGGAGGTGGTAACTTTTTAAACTTCTGGGGGGCAAGATTTGCTAGAGTTCGTCTGTCAGCAGGCCGTGTGTGCCTGCTGTCTGACACGTTTCAGGGTTTAGTAATGTCTCTAGGTACACACATGACTTATTTTGGAATCTTCGGTAATACTTTTAATAGTTGAGTTATGTTAGGTATCCAAAGAGGACTGCAACAAATACTGTAAATAAACTTACTATGTTTCTAGCAAATCTCAGATTGAATTTACTTGTAAGCTTGTCGGTTATACCTGCTTCCCTTCTGGGTAGAACTTTGCTGTCAGTGGTTAGATGGACTGGTTAAGCAGATCAAGCATGTTCATGTGATAATGTGACAGCAGAATTGGCTGATACCAGACTTGTAGCTGAAGGGGAATTTATCCCCATTATGAGAAGCAGCTGTCCGGTGGTACATAACAAAGGGGTACAGATTTAACATTACTATGTTATTTTTTCAAGGACTGAGAAAGTTAGAAGACTAAAATTTCATGATCACTTAAGTATCTGAGTTACTTTTTATGCTTTTAAATACATGTTATATGGAGAATGTCTGCTATGTGCAGAGATGCTGATTGATATTCAATCCCTGACCGGTAATTCCATTCTCTGGAAATCCAGACATACAAGTCTGAAGGCTAGAATTATTTTCTGAGATAGGAGTAGTATTTCCAGCTACTAGAAAAGGCAAAACACCTCAATGAAACCATTTTTAATTCATTAAGAGTTAGTAGAATAAACAGTCTTTTTGTGATGTTAGAAATGAAATCATTAATGTACTCAAATAACTTGATTTGTATTGAGCCTAAACTGTGTCAGACCAACGATTTTAGTACGCTGGACGAAAAAAGTACCACTGTACCACCCAAAAGGATAAATTTGAACTTTTAGAGCAGTTCAAGAGCTGATGGAAATAATGTGCTACACCAAAATAGAGAGAAAGTATATACATAACAAAACCTTTGTAAATTTTTGTGTATTAAAGCTCTTTTAAAGGAACTGTTGTGCCTTCATTGTTAGAGAAGGCAAATGGTGTCTAAATAAGTAACTGTTAAGTAGAATGGGTGTCAAAAGCCAGAGCTCAACTATGAGGAGAAGTGTTTTAAGACACTCTCATTTTTCCCTGTTGTGCCCCTAAAGTTGTCATTGCATTACATTTTGAAACAGACTTTTGGTTCAAGTCTTTGGTTGGGTTATCAGGCTATTAGCAGGGATTATGAGAACTACAGAAATTGGAATGAAACTAACTTTGGTTATGAGTTGTAACTTCATGTTGTATGGTTTGTGTAGATCCTGGATAGACATGGCATTCAGGAAGAAATCTGTGAAAAGGAGATATGGGCCTTTCATTTCTTTGGTTTACAGTGTTGTATCTGTTGTTTGTCATGATCCTCAAGTAATTCTGTAGAATTCTCAGGGTTAGCAAGGGGGTGCAGTGAAAAAGCAGTTCAGATCTAAACCAAGTTTCCTCTTTACTAGATGAAAAAGTTTGTGTTCTCTCATATTTTGTCTTTTCATTCCCCCAAAACAGTAGCACACAGTCTGTACTTCAGCCACCTCTTCTCTTCATATTTTATGAAGAGTAGTATTTGGGTTGTACTAATGGGCTTGAGCTCCTGTTTAGAAAAGGACACAGCAGCTGCTTGATGTTTTCCAGTCACTCCAGCTTCTGAATTTCTTCAGGTAAATATGACTTGTTTGGGTTTATTTTCTGTGCCTAAGCATAAATGCATCATATCCTTAACTTAAGAATGATATTAATGAAAAGAACTTTTAAGACTTTTTGAAGACTGTTTTATGGTATGTATGCCTTTTCTTTTTGTCTTCAATACGATGTTTGAATAGTGAGGAATATAAATTTTAAAATAGTTTCTTTGAGTCTAGATTTCTCCAGTTCAAACGCTTTGAATATAAAATAGTAGAAAAAAATTGCTGAACATAGATTAAGGAGGAAATGACATAACATTCAGCAGCTTTAGAGAAGTAGGTAAAATTTTGAAGATTAGCATCTCATACATTCATTAAAATACAAGTCAGCTGGTCACTAAACGGGTAATTTTTCTTACTGAGTTAGACATTTCCTTTTCAGTAGCTCATGCTTCTCTTCTTTTGAGTCCTTCATGAAGAATTTTATTCTTACATCAGAAACTCAGTACTAAAACTTGATTTCTTCCTGGTATTTTATTTTAAACTCCTTGTTTCAAGGGCATTACTTTACAAATTTCTCCTGGTTGGTTGCCTATAATGTATAAAATAATCAATTCTTCAAAGCACCTAAGAGTTCCTGTTCCTCTGCCTCTTATCTGAAAATCTTCTGTTATACCTCTTATTAGACAGAAGTTTCAGAACCAGGGTGACTATCAACTTCTTGTGTATATTGAGCTGTCTCTTACATGTGGAGGAAAACATGCAGGTGAAGTGTCATACAAATAATTCCTTGTACTATATTTTGTCTTTATCTCATTTTTAAAATAAACATTTTCACTTTCAGAGTTTTATGTGCATCTCCAAAATACAGAAGAAAACTTTTAAGACTAGCTGTAATGGAATTTGTGCTCTGAATATAATTACTCTTTTACATCTTCTATCATTTAGTTTAAATAGATTGCTTTGAAAAATATAAATAGAAGGAAGTATGTTTTCCAAATGTAACAACACACCATGTGCTACAAAGAAATAATATTTCTAAGGGTTTTATAGTCTTTGATGTTAAAAAATTGCTTTCAAAGACTAAATATTCTATCAGTTGTGCTAATTTTCTTGTGCATCTTACATTACTGAAAATTAAACACACCAGTCTTCTAAAGTGTAGACAAAAAATTGCCAGAATAAAATAGTGTATGACTGTGGTTATGCAGTTAATAATAGATGATAGAGCATAGTTTTTGTGGTTTTTGTTTTGTTTTGTTTTGTTGTTTTTGTTTGTTTTTTGTCTGGTTTTGTTTGTTTTTGTCTGAGGTTTTTGTTTGTTTGTTTGTTTTTCTAAAAATTACTTTGTGTGGTTGAGGGTAAATTGTACACTAGATTTTGGACAGTTTGAATTAGCACAAACAGGTGCCACTGCTACTGCACTTGGCTGCTACACAGCAAAGCATTAAAGGCCAAGCTACTTTGTCTTAGCTTTGGAGTTTGAAATGAACCCCTTTATAGTCATTCTAAACAGCAGTATTGCTATCTTGATTCTGCAGATTATGTTCTTGAGAAATGATAGCTGACCAAGTTACATTAAAGGGAACTCTTAAGACCATAAATTCCAGCATTTGAAGTTTCTTAAGTGGTTTTAAAATTAAAATAGTTAATTTCCAGAAGTGGGGAAGCATATCAGAGGAATCATTACATTGTTCTTGTTTTATTTGCTGGAAATGTGCTAGTTTGTCAAGGTAAGGGTACCCTTGTCTGCCACAGTATTACTATCTTCTTAAACAAAATAAAAATACAAATATTGTTAATGGGCAATGTAGCTTGTTGCCATTTTCTTGTGTGCAATCATAAAACCCTAAATGCTAAAATAATTTTACATCCCATCTCTTCTGTTGACATTAAGTGAATGAACAGTCAAGATTTCATTTTATTTAGGTTTGTAATCTGAATTTTGTATTAAAATAAAAATTATTAAATACGTAGTTAGTTATTCTTTTCACCAGGATAACTGAGTGTTTTTTTAACAGCAATGAAGTTATCTTCAGAATACTCCCCATTTTACTAGTGAGGAAATGAGGCCAAGAAATTTCATTCCCAAAAGTCAAAACTACATGGGAAATGCGAATATCCAGATTAAGCCACTGTTCTTTTTAAGTGTTTTGATGTCATTATAGTGTTGTACATTTGTTACATATGGTGCATTTCCATTTGGAAGCTCTCATTATTTTGAAGTGTTGCAAGATCTGACTTCAGTTACTTCACATTGCCACACAGTAGAAAATGTGGGACACTTGCATCCCACTTTTTTACAGTCCTTCATGTCATCTCATTGACTGCCAGATCCTTCATTTATTTACCTATGCATCTATTTTCTGATTTCCATTACAACAGCTGTAGCTTTCTGTTTCTGGTTTTCCCAGTCTGCATGGGCTTCCTCTCAGCTATTCTGTGCTCAGATCTCAGCATTCACTTTGTTGGTTTTCCCAAAATGCCGTGTGGGCGTTAACTTCTAAGCAGTTGCTCAGTTTTCATGACTGGGTGCCTCATAGCATGGCTTTGCCAACAAACTGTAACAGTAATTTCTATAGCTCTTTAGAACCCTTAGATTAGGATAGACTTGGTTCTGTGCAGCTGGGAGAGTTTCCAGCTAAGCTGGCACATAAGAGTTACAGAGCTCTGATAAAAGAGGAAATATTTTAAGACTAATTTTGCCAGCTTCTGATGAGTATGTGTGAACTGTAATTCTCAAAACTCATGATTTCATGTATTTTTTCATCCTTAAGTAGTTTATTAGTGATGTGGGAAATTTTTGAAAGGACGCGAGGCAAGTTTTGATACAGGAATAATCTTCCTGTTCAATTTTCATCTTGTTCCTAAAAGTGGTTTTACAAATCCGTGAGGTTATTTGAAACATCGCTTACAAAATACTAAATGCATATTAGCCTTATTATTGTAGTTTTAAATTTACAGTTTTTTAACCTCTACAGAAAAAAATAACTTGAAAGAAACAATCTAACAATTGAGAAATTTATTTTGTGATTTATCTACTGTGGTTATAAGAAGCAGGAAACAGTATTGTAAGGGGAAGATGAATTCTGAGCACTGTTAACTCCTGCTGTTATTTCTGGTAATTGGTGTTTGGAGTTTTGCCTCTAAAAAGAAAGATTATTTTGTTCGTTAACAAAAGATGGGAGAAGTCCAGATGAGAAAGCAGGTACTAGATGGCATAACATGAAAAAAGGAAAAAGGGTCAGGTAAAACACTGTAAGGAAGAAAAAGCTTTCTGTAACATAATTATGGCTTTTCCTTGTACTGGATGGTAAATTTGTGAAACAGGTCCATAAGATGGCTGGAGAATTCTGTGGACTGATCAAGTTAAGCTTAGTAATACTAGTACAAATATGGGAGAAGTAAGAAATTCCAGTATTGGGTGTGTTACTAAGGAAAATACCATTTCTATTAATGATTGAAACAGAAGATTGAAACAGAACTTGGCAGTGGTAGCTCAGATCATAATGCCTTTTATACTTGTGGAAAACATGACACCTCAATTCAGTGTCGGATAACAATGTGCCAAATATAAAAATGGATTTTCATTTGGCATTTTAAGTACTCATTCCTGCTTCTAAGAATGGTATGAGGAAAACAGTTCCTATTTTGGCTGGATGAGAAAATGTCTATAAATGAAATTTGGTAAAAATTTGCATTTTTTTTTACTAACTAATATAGTTTACAAGGTAAACTCCTTTTAATTGCCTTTTCTAGTTATGATTGACTTTTAAGTAGACTAAATTTTTTCAAAGAAAAATACCTGTTGCCTGTTTCTCTCAAGATAAGCACAATTCACTTCCTGTCAGTCAAAAATTTTAATAATTTCCAAGAACATTTCCACTTATCATTGTCTTTTCTTCATTTGTATAGATTTGTTTGAATTTAGTTTCCAGAAAACATTATAGCTTCTTACTCTAATAAATTACTCCGAGAGTCAGATGATAAGAGGTGCCTTATTGTTTCCACTTCCCTTCAGAAGTATGGTTTTGTATTATAGTGCTTTATATCTGCTATTCTGTTCATTGAAGTCAGGGTGATTTGTGGGTGCAGTGACATTTGGATCATACCCTTTGATCCTGATGGACCGCTGCCAGCATTCTAAAATGTTTTTGTTTTTTTCTAATCACCAAATGAGAATCCAGGGTAGAATAGAAAGGTTTAGGATTACTTTGGGTAGAGCATTTTAAGTTATAATTCAAGACACTGTTTTTTTAATTTAGAAGGAAGTATAAAAGTTTAGGGTAGGACCCTTTCTTGTGCTGCCAGGATTTTTACTTTAGGATTATAGTTCACTTAGAAATCTGGTTCTGTCATGCAGCTCCTCAGTTTGTATCATGTTGCAACTCAGCAATTTACTGAGCAATTACTCACACTAATGGAACAACTTGTGAGTGACTGCTGATGACTGTGAGTAATAGCTTTAGGGTATAAAGGCAAATTAATTCTAAAAAAATTGGAGGAATTTAGATTCCCCTCTCTAAAACTGGCCAACGGATAAAGCCTGTCATGTCATATGATGCAGCACAATGAAATACATATCATAACTACTAGAAATTTTCCATGTTGAAATTTTACCATTGCATTTTAATTAATTTAATTTTAGGTGCTCCAGGTCTTATGGATAAAAATATCTAGATGTTTGGCTCATATCACCTACTCTGAATATTGTTTTTGTATAGTGCTAAAGTCTTTGTATACTAGGTACTTTCATTCAGCCTGAGCAAAATAATGAGACTGTCAAAGCTGATATATATTAAATCTCTGTTTATTTATTAATGTGTACTTCAATTATTTACTAATATGATTCTAGTTTTTTAAGGAACGAATATTAGTCTGACATAAAATGAAATATCAGTAAAGAGCAATGTACTTAAGCAGCAGGAGAACATATTTTAGCAAAAACATGTTATCTGAGTTACGTGGTTTAGTACACAAATTTCAGGAGTTTATAATAATGCTTTTGAAAATGTATTTTAAACATGTAAATAAATGAATTAGAAATGCAGAATTTGTAATGCAACAGACCTTTTAAGTGGAACAAGTACAATCCAGGATCTTGGAACCTGCTGTCCCACATGAATATCACCGGGCTAGCAGAGCGGTAGTGAACTCAGTACTATGTACAGTATAAATAATCGTCATATTTTGAGCAGCAGGCATCATGACCAGCTGATATTTTCTTTCCTCGGGACCAGTTGTTCCCAAGAGTGCATGGCTGGAGCCATATGATCTTATCAACACATTTGAGAGCCCGACCCAAACACTGACAGAGGTTTTGCTGCAGCAATGACTGTCATAGAAGAAAGTCGCCCTTTTGCACAGCAGTTATCCAATGTCTACTTTACTATACTTTCACTTTTTTGTTTTAAACTTTTTGTGAAGATCAGCCTTGCTATACTTAGTCATTTCTACATTGTGAAAGGAAACCGTAAGGAAGCAGCAAGGATAGCTGCTGAATTTTATGGAGTTCCTCAAGGACAAGGTATATTTGTGTATACTCTGTTATCTCTACTGTTTGGGGATTTTGTTTTTCAGGTAATTATTTATCTGATAGCCTCATTCGCATTCAGTTTTTCAAGTGATATGTGTGAGTGGGGTTTTTGTTCTGTACTTGTTGCTGTGTTTTTTATAACCAAAATTATCTGTAGGAGTGCTGTTAGATTATGTGAGCTTTTTTTGGGTTTTTTTTTGTTCGTTTGTTTTTGGTTTTTTTTTAAATTAACATTAAGTTGAGAATAAAACTCGAATATCACAGCTAGTTTTCTATTTGGAGAGAGGTCTAGATTTAAGATGCCTGTGTATAAATAAGGTTCCAAATTCTTCCCAATCTGGGACTATTTTCCCAATTTCTCCTAATGTTCCCCAGGTTACCATGCATAGTTGAAATTTTCCGTGTTTGGCATATGATTATTTTGCACCACTCTAGTGAAACTACTCAAAATATTTCTGAAAGTTATGTCTTGATTAGGGTAAAATTTTCATATAGTAATTTTTTTGAGATATATATTCCTCATATACCTTGAATAAGTTGTCTCTTGGCACATAGCAGGAACCTTAATAACATTTTGCAGGGCCAACTTTTGGGCATGTGTGTGGAAACCCTTCAGATTTTACTGGGTTTTAAAGCTCTTGTGAAAATTCCTTCTTCTGTTCACACTAGCAGAACTTTGGCAGAATTGTTGCCCCAAGCTCATCAGTAGTGAGGTACCATTTTCATTCAGTTCTTCTGCATTACAGAGCACTCTTTCTTCTAAATTGTGGCATGCTGGCACATGACTGAGCCCTGATTTTGCTCAGCTTGGGATCCCTGCTACCTCACTTGTCTTTATTATTTTTCCTTGTATTCTGGGGTGGCATCAAGCTGAGTTAGGGAATGGAACAGGAAGACTTGTCTTTGCCTCTTGCTGCCTTTATCACTCATCCCTAGGTACCACAAATGTGAAGACAAAGCCCAAGTTAAACATAAAGGGAGAAACTATTGAAATGAGCCAGAAACAGTTTCAAACTCAAAAGATTTTTTCAGTCTTCAATGCTGGGACTAAAGCTAGACATTTTGTGTAGGGGTGTTAAAATTTGCAATCCAGAAAGAAAGGCTTAAATCCTAAAGTAGGAATCAGCTTACTTTGCAGAAGATTTACTTGAGATGGATTTGTATCATGTGTTTTCTGCACAAGCTCTGAAACCCAGGGTTTTTACATCTGAGCCTGTTGATGGCAACACTTGAACTACTGTGCATGTGTGTGTTTGTGTGTGAGTGTATGTGTGTGTGTATATGTTCACTACAGTAGGGTAAGAAGAGCACAGACAGGAATACTTGCAGAGAATGGAAAAGGCCTTACTTGAAGTCAAAAATTTTTTGCCAGAAGCTGCTCGCTAGCTCTAAGGCAGCTCTTTATGGGAAGACCAACACACGAGCTGGGCACAGAAGGAAAGAGACTTGGGAGGAACTGGAGTGAAAGGAATAGCATGCATCAGGCTGGAGAGTAAAGTAGTGTTTATAGTGTTACCTGTTGCTGAACCCAGGAATCTGCAATTCAGGCATTTGTCAAAATTCCCATCTCATACCTAAAAAAATTTAAGCATTAAGTCTTACTAAGCATTCTAGTAGCTGGGCAATGCAAAAGGTGAAAATCTATCACTCTTGCAGGTTACTGTTTTGGTCAGGTAGCAGAGGTTTTTATTGATTTAAGAATCAAACATATGGTAGATTTTCTAGTTTTCTGCTTGTTTTATTAAAAGAAAATTGTTAATGTAACTATTTCGTGCTTAAGTTGGACTTTTTACAGTTCAACATCAGTGTGCCTTCATTTTTCTCTGTCCAGCTTGCAGTGATTGGTTCTGGATTTGTTAAGTTTTAAGCACATGTCCAGCTAGTGTTACAGAATCTGCTATTCATCCATTTGTTGGGGCTAACAGCAGCAATCCTTGCTCTTTGGGATGCAAATAATTCTTCTCAGAATCATTATTTTATCTTATCTTTTCTATAATTATTTTCTATATCTGTGAAAAGAGGTATGCTAGTGTCTGAACTCACAATGTGTTGTGGGATTTGATTTTTTGGTGTTGGTGAAACACAGGGATGTCTTAGCAGAGTTCATGTAATACATTTAACAAAATATCCTGTTAAAAGTGATATCTAAAAGATGTACAATAAGCAACATGAAGCATGAAACTGCTTGAAACATTACATTGTAAAATTAAACACCAAGTATCCTCCTAATTACTGATCCATTTTGTGTTTTTTCTCAAGTAGCAGAGAAACCTTGGCAGAAAAAACACAGAGATAGATAATTAGCCTAGCATCTATCATTAGCTAATTGAAGTTTATAGTGTTTCAATAAGTAATTCAAATTAGAGGAAATGTTTCTTTTTATTTTGTAGTTTTAACTTGATTAGATACTCTCAAAATTCTGTTAGGAATGGTATTTTAGGTTTGCTTTTAATAACAAAAGATTACTTACTGCTGTTATAATGGCTTGTCTAGGACAGAGTGCTATAATTTTGAAGAAAAAAGAACCTTTGTAAATAATGTGCTACTAGGCACAGGCATTATTTCATACTTTCTAAATTGACCCCTTGAGTTAAAATAAGTCTTTCTTTTATGAAGTCTGGGTAGTTGAGGGTGTTTCAGGTAGAGAGAGGTAGTTTTTGGTGGAACTCCTTTTGTCAAACTGAAGTTATAGAGGTCAGTTCAGGAACTGAGGCCCAGGGATCATGCATTTCAAGGTTGACTTGCTTTATTTTGTCACTTTTTCTTTTTTAAATATAAAGAGACAGCTTTGCCTATGTCATCTGCTTTGTGTGGTCTTGTTGCTAAATGGGTCATACTTTGTTTCTTAATATTTCAGGAATATTTTCAGTTTCAGTAGTCAGCAATCTACACTCCATTTATTCTTTGGATCTCAAGTGTATATGAATGGCTGGATAATGTCAAAGTCATTAATTAAAAATTATTATACGGTTTATGTGACATTGAAATACAAGAACTAGATCAGTGTTCAGCATCAGCTGAGACCAAAAAAGTGCATGTAAAAGCTCTACTAATTATAAGGCACTTTCATTTGCTTATGGAAATTATGTCTGAGTAAAACCTTTCTTGTGTATAGCTGAAAGGTACCTTCAGAGGTAAATTAAATGTGACTTATCTGGCGAATGTTTGGCTAACCTGTTTTTTAAATGCTTAGTAATAGTGATTTCTGCAGCATCCTTATGCAACCAATTGCAGGTTTGCTGTTCTCATCACTAAACTGCTTCCCACTTTCCCCAAGGGTGACCTAAATCTTTATGTCTGCTAACTAAATTCATTAAATATTACTGTTTCTTTCTGTGTATGAGAAGTAATCAATTTAAGGACTATTATCATGCATTTCCTTACTTCTGCTGTTTTTTTTTTCTTTTCAGAATAAAGTTAAAAGGATATAACTTTGTCCTCTGAAATCTTATTTTCTAGCACCTGGAGTTACTGCAGTTGCTCTCCCTTGGACTTGTGCTAGTTCATATATAGTTAACAGACATCTTTACTGATGTCTAATTTCCCATGTTAAACAGAGTGCTCCAGCTGAGACTTTATGAGTGTAACCAGGGGAACTATAAGCTGTGTACAAGTGGAACACTTGTGTCATGTGCCATGTATATGGCACCCTGTGTAATACCTCCTGGAATGATGCTGCCCCCTCAGCAGTAAAGTATTACAGGTAGAGGCTGTAGCCTGTAAACCACATGTTAAAACAAAGTCACTGTATTGTGCATTTGCTTTTTTCTCTCTACATACAGTACTTTGTACTGGCCTTCAGCTAATTTCATGCTCTCTTGGTATCAGACAGTTTTTCTGTTTTACTTGTCTGTTTTGAATTGCTTCCCTCTGAGCAGTTGTAGCATCTACAGTTTAGTCATCTACTGCCTGCATAAGAATAAATACATTATTCTATCATTCACAATATTAAAAGCCTGAATAGCACCAAATGCAGGACAGAACTTTGCAGTCTTTTTTACATTTGCTTAAAGTGAATTGAAGACCTGGGTCCTAGTAAGCTATTAGAGTTGAATTATTTTTTTTTTCAGCGAAGTCAGTGTTATTAGTACCATAAAAAAATTAAATGAAAAAGGGATCCATTCTATTATAAAGGTGCCTTTTGCTGGGTTATTTTTAACTCTGGCACTAATTCTGTAAACACTTACTCATATACACTTGCCCCATTGACTTGAAAGGGACTGATTAGTTGTTTGGAGCCAAGTGCTTTCCAATCAGGGACTAGAGCTGTGTTAGAAATAGGTTGTGGTGCCTAGTGTTTCTTTATTTATTGTGTTGAAGTGAACATTTACATATTCATTGCATATGAAACTTTGCAAAAAACATTTTATTAATTTCTTTCTTAATGGGTAAAGACATAACAAGTATATGTTTGCTCCATTTTAAAATCCTGTGCCCTACAGACTGATACACAAGAATAAACTAACTTGAAAATTAACTTTGGGTATATTTAGCTCCTTAGCAGACTATGTGTAATGACAGTGACCTGCACAGTAACATTTCTTCTCTCATGGTATTTCCAGATCTGTGAAGAGTTAATAAATCAGCCTTTTGTACAGCTGTTGCTGGATGAACACTGGAGGGTCAAAAGCAGCTTTTAGACTCTTCCTACTATAGCAACTAACAAGTCATATCATGAAAGTGCTCTGTGTATAGGAGCACTGGGTTGGAATTTCAGATGAGTTTTACAGTATAGTTGCTTTAGGATGAGGTAGTAGTGCTGTGGTTTTAGGTGATTTCAAAGTTTGTGGATCAAATCTAAAGAATTAATCAATTATCAGATGTTTTGGGTCTGTAAGATATTAATTCTGCCAAAAAATACTGGTAAGATCTTGGTTTGTATGAAAGAGCCTATGCTTTGTTACTAAAAATAACTTTACAGAATGAGGCATAGTTCCCACTCATAAACATTTTTATAAGGCAGAAGGTGTCTATTTTATCAAAAGTAAACCTGATACTCAGTAATTGTCAAAATTACCTACAAGCAGAAAGTGATAGAGAGGAACCTTCTTACAAAAAAAAAAGAAAATTTACAGAAGTTAATGTAGCATAAACAGCAAAGGGTCATGTACATATACAGATACCTGGGGCCTGATAGACAAGCTAAGTTGTTCTGAGAATGTAAAATGATTTGTCTTAAATATTGTATTTTTTAATTATGTCACCTCTCTTCACAAAAATTTGTATAAAATTTCACTTTATCCATAGTGTATAAGTTAAAGTTACTTGAAAGCAGAAATTGTGTTTGTGGTATGCTTCTTAAAATACATTCTGATTTTGCAAAACAGGAGAGGTGAATATGCCCTGATTTCTTCTAAGGTTAAGAAAGGCTACTCTTGAATGACTGTAGCAAATTCTAAGCTACCCAACTTTGCTGTATCTGTCCTGATCAGGCATGGTAGGAAAGCTCAGTACACTAGTTAGGCTAAATTAAGCCATCCACGGGATTGTGGTAGTTCAGTCTACTGGAGTCTTCATCTTCTCACAGAGACTGGTAAATACTATGAAGTTTTCTGTTTCCTTTTTTCTTGTACACTAAGAACTACTTGGGTAGTCCCAAGAATATGGTCCTTAAAATACAGCTCATAAATGGACAGTAATGTCGTGTTTCACTCTTAGAGATCTACTGTTTGGATGGCTTTTAGTGAATGATTAGAGCAAAGTTTTCATATTTATTTTATCTTAACAAGTTGCAATTGATAATGCCACTCAGCAACAGTTGTTAGGTAGGGAAGATAGGCATGAGGCATTTTCTCAACTTGCATTCCACAGAGATCACAGTTCTATTAATAAAAGCCGTACAAGACCTCTCTTAGCTTCCTGGATACAATGGAGATTCATTTAGCAATGATAGGAATATTGTATGGCATACCTATTCACCATACCACTTGCTGTAAGGCACCACTTTTAGCATTTGTTTTTCATTTGCAGCACGTAAGCTAATGGTGTAAAAATGCTTAAGATGGTGTGAATATTCTTTTTTGAAATTTTAGAAGGGTATTTTTTTTTTTGATGGAGCTCATCACTTTCTCTTGTATGCCAAATAACTTTGCCTAGTATGACAAATGACTGCCAAAGAGGAGTCATACTGCAGAGTAACACCAAAAAGGCACCTTCTTTGAAGGAAGGAAATGACACCACATATTAGACAAGTACCAGAACATTCTTTCTTGAAGAACATATTCTACCTTAAAGAGGTTTTGCTCAGAGTTATATGATGCAACTAAATTGGCATGGCCTTAGCCCTGCCTTATTTGCAGCAACAAAGAGCAAGAACATCTGTTGGCAAGCATGTTACTTTTAATTCAAATTTTTCATTTTTTACATCCCTCATCTGAAAGAAAATTTCTGAGGCCACAGAAAAATCTAGTGAATATATATGCTGGAGCCTGTTTGCATGCTTGCCTCTCGAAAGGAAACTGATATAGCCTGTCATGTGGATTTGTTTGTGGGATTTGTTTTTTACTCTTCTGTATATGTGAGGACCTCCTTGAGGTCCACCAGCTGCATTTTTTGGTTGGTTTCATTCAGGTGTGCCTCCTTGAAATGTATTTTTTTTCTGAATGTGGACATTAACTTGTCACCAGCCTAGGTCCCATTGGCTTGCTTGGAGTGTACACTCTAAACTCACGTGGAAATGCCCTTCATCAATTGATTTCTGTATTTATCTGTGTGAAATGAAGAGTAAGCTTATGAAATAATAAAAGCACAAAGTGAGCATTCTGATGTATCTTAAAACCTGGGGTTTTAAAGGTGCATAGCAATAAGACTGAAAGGCAATCTTGGATCAATCTGTCTGCAAGGCTTTAAAGAGAACTGGTGTTAAAGAAAATATGCAGAAAACTGCAGTATTGGCTTGGGGCAAGCTCAGCTGACCATCTGCACTGATCTTTCTTGCATTGGTGGGGCATAAGGCAACAGGGGAAGACCAAAATAGCAAAGCTCCCTGAAGGTGATGTTCCTTCCCTCAGCCACTGGATTCTTATGGCCAGGGTTTTGCTATTCACATTCCTCTCTTGTAGGGGATGTTCTCAAACACTTGCAATGCAGGCAAACAGCGAGTGAACTTCTGCCAGTTAGAGGATGATGGCTTGGGGGGAATTGCATAGCATGCCTGAGTACTGAGCTCTGCTCAGGACTGCAGCAATGCTGGCTGGCTGGCCATAAATCCTTTGTGGCATGCTGCATCTGTTGCACCAGTGGATGTTACTCTCTGCCATGTCTGGAGTCTTTCTGGCTCTCTCTCTTTATGGCTGTTCTTTCACTGTAATTGACTCAAGATTCTCTCTGGGGTGTCCTTTACTACTCCTATGCTGACTACAGGTTTCATGCCTGTGTCTGTCTTTCTGTCAATATCTGAAGCTCAGGCCTGCTTGGTAACTGATTTGCTTAGGTTCTGCCCCATGACTTCTGTAATTTAGTTTAGTTTACATATTAGCAATTTTTCTATGTTACTGCATGAAGAGTCTGACAGGTACACATTGCAAACAAGCCAAAAAATATAATAAATGTGTCACTGTTCTGTATTTGACTTCTGAGAGACCTGAGACAAAGCCTTTATTGTATCAGAAGTTCAAATATTTTTTCAACCTTTAGTTATGATTCCAGCATCCAAGAACATAAGGTGTAACAACTGTAGAAATCGCAGGAGAAGAGGTAGGGAAATTATTGGCCAGATAGCCAGGCTGTTGCCGTGATCATCATCTTCTTCTTCTACTACTACTACTACTACTGATTTGGATTTCCAGCTAAGAGACAGTGATGAAATTGTATTAAGAGTATGTAATAGATTTTTTTAGAGCTTATAATGGTGTAAAGAAATGTCATTTTATGCTTAAGTAACTAGTGACCATTAAAGCATTATCTACCTATCTGCTGGTATTTGTTAAGAGGACTGGTTGGTGACCTGGATAATGCCTAAGCTTCTTGTTGCTTGCTAATGACTTTATATCACCATCATACTTGCCATGAAATATGGCTTGATGCAAGAATCTATTTAACAAACAAATAAAAAGTTGTTCCAGGCCTTTCCCTGTTCCCCTCCTAGAGCTGTATCCCTGTACTTTCATGGTGCATTTATGTTCCTTGGCATTGAGCTGGCACAGTAAAATGTAACAGTGGCACCACTGTGGCATTGTAGGATGCTGTTTTTGTCAGAAACCACAGTTCCTCAATCTTTCCTAAAATTTGCTTCATCCTGGCATCTCCTACAGGGAGGAATGTTCAAGATTTCTTCTGGTTTGTTTTTGGCAATGTCAAATAGCAGGCCACTGCTGGGGTACTGGCACTGAGCCACAGGGAGTTCTGTCTGTCATTTCAGCTTCATGGTTGCAGAGTGTGGATCACATGAGCAGGAAGAATCAGTTTCTAGTCCTGTTCCAGAATTTAGTGTGGCACGTTCCATGCAGTCACTGTGACCCCATAGTAATCCTGGTCATGAAAACAGAGTAACCTGAAAGTACAGAACAGTTTGGGAAGCAAGGTGGGTCATCAGTTTGCTGTTTTGAGATGGTTGCACACAAAATACTGATCTGTGACATTTGAAAATGGTGCAATTTTGTGCAATTTTCCTAAGATAAATTACTGTTATAGGAGTTTGGACTGTATTGCTTTGGACTGCATCATATTTTGAAAGGTCAAGGGGATTTGGGGTATTGTTGGTTTTATCAACACATTTTTTGTGTGTTACCAAAACTGCATCTCTGTTGCCTTAAAAATAGTCTTGAAAATAGAATGAGTTCCCTGCTGAAAGGGAGGAACAAAAATTTACTTCTATTTTCATTCCCACCTGTTTAGAACTGTTGCCCCTTTAAACTCAGAGCTATGTGCTGACATGGAAATGTTGAAACTTTACTCATATTCCCTTTTATAAAAATCTGGAATAAAAAGATTTTGAGAGTTTCCTTCAACACTTCTTCCTCTGCGCTATAAACTTGAACAGAACTAATTATTAATGAAATTTAACACAGTGCTTTATTTAAAGCTTGTACGCTAATTTAGGCCAGAATTCCAAACCCATCAGTAAAGCCCTCTGGTTTTCTTACTCTCAGACTGTGGCATCTGTCCCTTCCCGTGGTTGCTTTTTTGAAGGTAACTGCATTGCTTCCATGAGTAACTGTAATCTAAATGCTGTGCCTAACTGCTTCTTTGCCAAGTCAGGAAAAATAATGGTCAACTGTGTTTTTTATATGCTTGGACATCTCCTTAGACTTGTGTTAAAGGTTTTCTGGCAGATTTTGGAAGCGTTTGAATGTCTTCTATAGGGAAAAATCTGAAGAACATAATCTCAGGACTAAGCCCAAGTGGTTTTGTGGTTTTGAATGTTAATTGTTTTATACCTAATGAAGTTGAAGGATACTGATTTTTATTTTTTAGCTAATGTAGTCCAGGGCATAAATGAGAAAGATCACATAGCAAATCCATGTGAAAGGTGGAACTGAAGTAGCACAGTCTTCAGCCTTACGCCATGGTTTTAGCCATGTTTATTCCCTCATCTCAACTATATTTTAAAAATAATTTTGGATTATTTTTGATGCCATTTTAGCTTTTTTTTTTTTTAATTCTTGTATTTATGAACTGTTTTAATAAGACTTTTAAATGTTTTTTGCCTGGAGGTGGAATGCTTGGGCCTAGCAGAATTTAGTGAAAAGTTCCTTCTGCAGTCCTGAACTGTATAAGCTTTGCCTTCTTTAAAGCACAAAAATGCATATTTTGTTATTGGTCTCTAGAGTATTCAAAGTAACTCAGTGAATGGCAAGCATCTATGGAATATCTCTGTGTAAGGGAGATACTTTTCCTATAAGCTATGCTTTGGGGGTGGAGGGTTTTGGGGGTACTCTAACTGCGTGGGGAGCTCCTTGTTCCCTGGCAGTTGTCTGCACAAGGGGGCAGGTGATGCTGGCTCCTGTGGGGCTCTGCCTCTCTGAAGCCTTGCAGCTGGCTGTGTACCTGCTGCTTCCCTTGCTCCTGCCAGCCACACCTCCCCGACAAGTAAGAGAGAACAGAGGCTGGATCAGTGTGGGAAGCATTTGTATGAAGTCCTTCCAGGTTTGTACCACTCCTGTAGAAAGATGCAGATTCATTCTCAGCTGACAACCTCACCCACAAAACTCCTACAAAAAAATGTAGATTTTTTATTGCCAGACCACTGTCAATTCCTGCTCTGCTGTCCCCGATGCTTTACTTGATCCTGATCCTCACCACCTTCTACTGAGAGTCCTGGAATTCCATTCCAAATGGAAATTTAAAACTGAGATGAGCCTCAGAGCCATGGCAAGCACAAAAACTGTCAGTTTATTTCTCACAGGAGAATAATGCTGGTATCTTCCTGCACAGGCACATATTGCATGTCCCTAGTATGCTCTCCTGTTAATTCCCCTCCCAATATTTATTTACTTGGAAGAAAGAATCATTCTAGTATTTAAGTGATATATTTATAATGTCCTGTTTATAATGAGCCGTTTTGTGAAAGCTCTGTTTCAGATTTACATGCAGAGATTTGATATGTTGAAGTGTTTATTTCAGTCTGGGAGATATTCTGATTTGTTCAGCTAGATACAACCCGAGGAAAACAGTTGTCTGAAGGCAGCCTAATGTCTGTGAGAGTGCTGTTTTGTTCTGTCTTGTGAGAAGAGCAGTAGCCCACCTGCTTCTGCTCTGTAAAGGGTGTAGCACTATTCCAAGTGAGACAGCTCTCATGTGCTGCAGTTTCAAGGTGAAATTTGCAGCTGCTCCTTCTTCTTCCTCTCGCCCTATCTACCTATAAGCTTGCCTCTGATTTTCTCCTAAAGAAAACCAAGAGGGATGTAGAAAATTTCATTAAATATCTGAGCAATATTTCAGAATTTTAGGGATTAAATTTTGTCAGGTACCTGAAAAAAATAGTATTAGTGAAACTCGGTAATGTTGATTTGCTTGTTAAAAATTTACAAGTGGCTACTTTATATATCTGTAGAGGAGCATAATGAGGAAATACAACAAGGAAATGCCGGGGAGGTAAAGGCGACATTTTAACATATTTTTATTACAGAGAAATCACTGTCTTTTACTCTGATGCAATTTTATCATGGATTGCTTCTCTTTGCAGATTTCTGTTGTATAGTATCAGCCTGATACATAGTAATCAACAAAAAATTCTAGCAATCTTAGGCTGGTTTTGTTACTATTTTAAAAAAATATTGATCTGTGCTTCTTCTGAGAAGACTACAGCCTTACTTTCACAATGGGATCAGACTTTCAAAATAATTTTTTTTAGTCAAAATATGCTTTTATTCAGGATTTAGTTTCTGTTGACATTTGTAGGATAACTTGCCCCCTATTTAAAAAAAAAACAACTCCAATAAACAAACCATAGAAAACTAGGAGTATTTCATAGTTTCATGGATTCTCTTGAATTCTAAAATCACTTTTTACTCCACATTACATATCAGTAAAACCTGATGCAGTAATAATTGTTGTTACTAATATTAAAAGAATTTCCATTCTGATAAAATAATTTTGGTTTTCTCTTTTAGGCTGCTTGGTATTCAAGCAGCAAAACATTTGAATACTTATGCTTTAAGAATCTGTTTCTTTTTTGTGTTAAATGATTAAAAAATTAACACCTTCTTTCCATTTAAATCATGTAAATAGTTAAGACTCATGCTGTAGCTAAGCTGATTCTTTCTCTGTTTTAAAAATAGAAAATGCTGGAGCAGTCCTTCCCTTCCCCCACTCTGTAGTCACTAGTCCAAGCTAGTAAATGTTACTGAATGGATTTCAGTGTTGTAGCCATTCTACAGTAAGTACAGCAAGATCCTTTGTGAGAAAGCGAAAGGAGGAAAAAGGTGGTAGAGATCATTTGTGGATGTTCGTCAGAGCAGAGCACCTGCACCAATGACAGACAGGCTTTCCTCGAGAAACAGATCATGACAACAAACACTGCTGTGCAGAGGAGCCACAATCTCCCCAAAAGACGCCCAGAAAGTGTAGGGGAGTGCCCTGCAAAACGGAAAGCTGGCTGGGGCATTCTGACCAGCCAAGGTTAGTATAGCAGCCATTTCAGAAACTGGTACTGAAATATGCTAAGCTGACCCAATTTATGATGGTCTAGCTATAAAACTGATTTTTGGGTTTTTAGGTTTTTTTTCCTAGCTGTAATGTAAATGCATGCTTTTGTTAGTGGGACTTTTATTGTCTTGCATGGGTTAACACGAGGGTACTGAGGCTATTTTCGTTCTTTCTGCTCTCTTATCAGCTGATCTAAAATACCATTTCTTGTTTATCTGCCCTATTTATTTTATGCAAGTGTTTCAGGCTTGACTTACCCTGACTTTTGGTGTCCTGTCACAAGGTAACTGGATACTAAAGGTTAATTGTTTACTATGGAGAACCAGGGAATGAAAGGAGGGGGAGGAGTAAACTTTACATATAACTTTATGTGTGAGGAGTCTATAGATAGCTGAAATAGAAGGCAGTAGAGGAACACAGGTGACTGAATTATTGTGCTGTACTAAGATACTAAGGACAAAATATAATTGTAAGGCTTTTCATAGAGAAGTACTTAGGCGGTTTTTAAGTTGCTGAACACTGACATTTTCAACAATGAGGAATAAACTCTGCTATTGCCTGTGCCATATTTTCCTGTAATTTTTTTTTCCATAGTCAAAGTGTGTAAAAGGGAGCTTTGAATAATTGCAAGAGTCTTAAGAGTGATTTTTTTGAAAGAGTGACCATAATTCCATGATTTAATATTGATGATATCATAAGGTTTAGAGTGGAACAAAATAAGAAATGAAGGAAGTCAAGCTTGAAATTCATGATCATATGATATAAAATAAAAAGATGGAAATGTTAAAATAGTCAATGAAAGTAGTAGACAGGAGTGAGTTCATACAATTTACATAAAGGAACTGTGTATTTACCATGTAAAATATAGCTATATGTTAGCTAGATTATTAAAATATATTCTTATTCTTAAAATACCTTTGATGATTTTCAGTATTGACAGTTTTAGAATGAAGCAATATTCAAGAATTTAAGCACGTTGCCTTATCTTCCAAGTAACCATTTGAATGCAATGATACTGTATGATTGCATTTATTCATCAGTTTTAATATGCAGAGCACCTTTTGCCCTCATGTTTTTCACTGTTTGGGCTAAGATTTCCTGACTTAAAGAAACTTTTATTTATGGCCATTTTAGCTTGTTAGGTCAGTATTTTCCAAAAAAACTTGGACAATATCCCTCAGCTGAAAAGAAATTCCACAAGAGTTTATCAGTGTTAGTACTAGCCCCACTCTATTATATGGTTGAAGGTTAGGCTCTCTTGCTACTCTTACAACAAAATAGCCACAATTACTCTAGTTTTGAAATTCTCAGAATCTAAGTAAAATGTGGAAACTAAAATTTTCTGTAGAATCCATCTTAACAGGGTCTAGCCATTTAGAGCTCTTTGTAATTGCCATGCTGGGAATATACATTTATTGATAGGCATCCTGAAGTACTGAGAGACTTCTGTTGCATTTAAAGCTTCTGATTGTTGCAGTGCACTTGAATAACAAGTATATCTTTTATAAACTCTGAAGGATGCTTTTTTTCCTTCCTCTCTATTTCATCCATGCAGGTATCCAAACCTGACTTGGCTCTACAGGCACCCTTGCAGAGCAAAGGGAGAGAAAGTCATACTGCAATGCAGTCTGTAATTAAATAGGCAGATTGGAAAATGGACTGCAAGTGATGCAGAGGGTGGAATATATCATAAGATTGGATAGAAGGGTGAAAGGATAGAGACAAAATGGGAAAAGGCCTTCAGCCTGCTGGCTTGAGGGGCTACAACTCCAAAATCTCATGGATGTGACAAAAAAATTACACATGGCACAGATTTGCTGCACAATTGCTTTCTGTTTCTAAGGTTTAGGATTAGGCCCTGGGCTGCATTCACTCTCAGGCAGGCTGGGAAAATACAGAGAATTCTCAGCAGTTTGGGAAAAATTGTTTGTACTCTCGAATAAGACTGAGACTGTGTTTGAGGAGCAAAATTATTCCAGACTTTTATCTTCAGAGTCTGAACTCAGCTCAGAATGTCCATAGGCCTTTTCTGTCACCTTCTAGTTGGGAAGGGGACTGAAAAACCCTTACTTTGTTTTAGTGACATGTCCAAGGAAATAATAACAGCCAAAGAATATTACCAGCTGCTTCTCCTACTCAAGTCATATCCGATAAGGATCTAATAGATTACTGAATTTGGACATTTATGTGATTTTACATCTTGGCATTCTAGCTAGGGCATACAGACTTTGCAAGCAACTTTAGGTTAGAAAAACATCCAGACAGTTGTTGATGCTTCAAGAAGATGGAAAAACAACCTGTGCATGAGCAATGGATGTGGAGCTGAGGCTGTGCTTTCATGTGACACGAGAAGGGGCCTGACACACTCCTTCCCACACATGCAAGGCCGAGCACAGAACCAGCAGCGGCTGCTGCTGCTCCCACCATTGCCATTGCCATCATCTTCACGTAGATTAATGTTAATTCTGTTGGGAACCAAGCAAGCTGTGTTCGGAAATTGTTGTTGTGGTATTCTAGGCTTTTTTGTAGAGTTCAGTGGCTTGTGTTTCTGTGGGGAAAAGTATGCAAAAGTGCAATGCCAAACACTCCAAATGTTACATGTGCCACCCTGATTTGACCATCCAGTGCATTATAGCCCAGTACTTGGCAGCACAGTCACATGCTGTGCTCTTCCACAAAGCCCCAGCCTCCTTAGCTGTGCTCCTCCTCCAACATGACTGATGTTCTGAGAATGCATTAGTTTTATACTCAGAAAAAACATACACTATGTTCTGCTGTTTGATGCAAAGGTTAGAATCATGTGGTGAATGGTAGGGAGAAAGGGTTAGTGTTTTAATGTCCTTAAAAGTAAATTCCATTCTTTGGAACCTATGTGTTTTAAGACCAATCACCTAATGCAAAAGCTTTTTGGCTGATCATGGTTATTATCATGTAAAGCTGAAGTTTCAGAAGCTCAGAGCTCTCACAACCATAATTAAACTGTGCTTTTAGTGTGCACTCTAATGTTTAAGAACTCAAAAAAAAAAAAACCTGTTAGAATGGTGTTATAATTCAAGCATGAAAACTCTGTCTTTTAGTTCCTTAGTTATAAAATAGTATGAACGGATGATGTTCTGATATAGGTTCAGCAGGGGAGTTGAAGTATTCTTTTATCATTGGGACAATACCATGAAAAAGGCAATAGAAAATTAACAATGTTACAGTATTAAAGAGATCCTGCTAGACATGGAGATAAAAAAAATTTTGAATACCAACTCATTCACTGAATGCAACACTGGAATGGCAAAACTAATGTGTCATGTGGTGCAGGTGCTGTTAGACACAGAACTGTGTGGGAAAGCTTTGTATGGCTTTTAGGAGTAGGCAATTGCTAGCATTACATTTAAAATGAAGCCCCCAGTTTGTAGATTTAAAGTCTACATTATGATAAACAATAGAAAGTATACAGGTTTGAATCGATCAAGTTTTCATTGTTTGTATACATACATATATATATATATATATATATATATATACACTGTTATATAGTTATATTGTTAGAGAATTTTCACATTACTTGAAACATTGAAATGACATATGTAAATGCCACTTGAATGACATCTTTTCTTTCAGACATATTTTAATAATCTCTAGCCTAAATTCTAATTCTCTTGGAGTTCTTCAGTGTTGACTGTTTAAACTTCATTTATTAAAAAAAAAAAAGTGACTTCTGTTTTTCTGGTCATATCTAATCATGATAGTTAAGCATCATAGATATATTTCTTAAAATTTAAAGCCTTCACTGAAGATTTGTTTAATAGTTTTCAACACAAAATATCAATTAAGTAGTTGACATGCTTCTTTATCCTACAAGGGATTTAGACAAATGAGTAATTTTATAGTCCCACAATAAAAATCTTTTCAAACCTAATTAGATATACAAAATATCAGACAATTTCAACAGCTGGGGTGAAGTGATTCCGTTATCTTGGGACTCTGACATGCAGGGTTTTTCTCTTTAGTTATTGATCCTGTATGTTGCTTCAGTTGCCAGAAGCTGAAGCACTCAGAATACATCTTAAGAAATAAAAGGTAACAGCGCTTGTGTTGGTTTTGCAGAAATAAATATTAGGTACAACACTTTCCAAATACTCTGTGTTTCTCATCTCCCAGTAATGAGCTGTGTCAGGCTTCTATTTTCAGTTCTTCTTTGATGATAGTGCTTCTTCTGATGACTGGGACTCCATCTATTTAGCCATAGACCAGTAATTTTTTAAAGTGCTGAGCCCTGGTATAAATATTTTCCCAAAAAGAACTTTATTCATTACAGTTCTCCCTTTGAAAATCTAACCTTTAATGTACTTTTTATACTGAGTTGGGGGTCGTTGTTTTATTGGTTTTTTTGGGGTTTTTTTTGGAGACTTCACAAATTTTTAGAAATAAATACAAAAGGAATTACATGACTGGAGGTAAAGACTGTTGTGAAAATATTTTTACTTATTATTTTACTACTATAATTATAATTTCAGGAATGACTTATAGATAATTGCAGGTAAAGGATGTAAAGGAGTGAAGTCTGTAGGGAAATGTGAGGAAAAGAACATTAATGACTTAGAAATGAATCAAAGTCAAGAATTGCAAAGCCCTATTTTTGGACGTTTTCACTGCTGAGAATAGCTACCAACGCCCCAGTTCAAAAACCAAAGAATATTTTAGAACATAATTGAAGGAATAGCAAACTACTAAAAGAAAAACACAGTTCAGGTGCAGCTCAAACAGCATTTGAAACATGTTCAGAATATCTTTGCTTTTCTTTCTAGATGTATTATGAGTAAGTAGTAAAAGCAGTGCTTCCCTTAAAATCTATGTACTGATACTGATTTTTGAGGACACAAAACTATGTCTTTGCATGAGGTTAAAATAGAAGGAGTTTTTCCTGCAGTTTATTCATGTCAAGGTTTTCTTGATTTTACTGTGAGTTTCTCTTGTGCTGAAATTCCGGTTAATCTGTCTTGGAAAGCCAATGCACAGATCCTGGCACTTTGAGAAGTTGTTATGTTAAAGAAAGAAATGTAAAAAACTGACAAAAAGGGGCAGCCGTCCTTTACCATTAGAAACTGACAACTTGTACACACTCATATATTCAAAGCTGTGTTTACTGAAGGCTGGAAGTTCATATTACAGGGAGCTGCTGATCTTCCAAACATAGCCAGGGTGTTTTAGGAACAGGTCCAACTAGCAAGAGCAGGGTTTTTTTATTATTATTTAATTTTTTTTTTATTTTCCAGATTGAAAGAAATGAGTAGGATTTATAATTGCAATTGGCTGGAAGTGCCATGGGGAGATGGAGATTTAGGTATTGTATTATAATTTGTAATTTTTTTTAACTTCACCTGTTAATGCAGTGAATATATTTATTCTTTCCTGTTAATGCTTACAAAGCAATGATGCTTTGTAATAGTTTGTCCTTCTGGTAAACTATACATCAGAGAACTTGGAACTAATATGGCTTCTGTATATAGAGATACATCGTATTCAGCATTGTCAGGGACCATGGGGAATTAATGCATTATCAATTTTGGAATAGACTATTTTTGCTACTACTGCTATTACAAACACAATGAATGAAAGTGTTTATGTTTTTGCTAATGACTTCTAAGTGAGAGACACCGTAATTTGTAGATTAGCAGAAGGCAGTAATCTAGGCAAAGAATTCAAGAACACCTTTGATGTTTATTTATGGTAAATATTTATGTTGAACATGTTCTTGCTCCTGTGGTATTTAATGATGAATTACTATGTATATCAACAAGTCAGTTGGAATGTGAATTTTCTTTTTCCAGAATTGGTTGGCACAAAATAGTTCTGTAACTTTTTGCTTTTAGATTTTATTTGTAGTAGAGATGCTACAAGCGTTTTGCATTTTATGGATTTATCAGAAACAGCTGGCTGCCAAATATCTCTGCCTGAAGATAGGGATATAAGGTGGGTCTAGGTGCAAACCAGAACTTATAACAGGATCTGGTATAATTTGATTATCAAATGTCACTGGAGTAATTAATAGACATTCTTCTGATCAATACAAGATGGAAGGAGGTGAAGGAAATAAAGGTGGAAAATTTTTGCTTTCAGATCCTACCTGTATTTTTGTTGTGTTTATACATGGCTACAAAAATGTCTGAAATGTATGTGTATTGAATGAGCATAAAAGCCTCATAACCCTTATAATTTTATAAGATATTTTTCCTTAAAACCAGTTCTTTTTTTTTTTTTTTTCTTTCCATTGAGTAGGATAAACTGTAGAGAAAGAGATGTTCTCATCTATAGAGACAGGGGGATGAAATTACGAAAAGCAACCTCTAAATACAGATTTAAATTTGAGGAATTTTTTGCAGCAGCCAGCAGGATAACTTAATGGATCTAATTGAATTAGAACAACTTGAGTGCTCATTCAGATACTACTGCAGAACAGTGATCAAAATACTCATAGTGATGACACACATCCAAACCACAGTACAATAAATCTATCTGAGCTTGTTGGTATGACAAAGAAAATACTGATGATTTGTCAAAATTGGGTCACTTGAAGGTTTCTTAGCTCAAGGGTTTTTTTATGTATAATAGCCCTTAAATCCCAATCTCTTTGTGTGGGGGGGGTTAGTTTGGTTTTTTTTTTTGGTGGTGGTGTTTTTTTTTTTTTTTGTTTTATTTGTTTGTTTTGTTTTGTGGGTTTAGCTTGTTTTTTTTCTTTTTCTTTTTTTGATTTGATTTTTTTTTTAATTTTATTTGGACTATCAATAAGAATTTCAAAACATTACATTAAATAAACCTGAAGTAAAAAGTACAGGGAGTAATGTGTGTGCATGTGTATGTACATGCACACACAGATGACCAGAGCTTAGTGCAAATAATTCTGACAGAGGATTGGAAACTGGATCTTGCCAATAGTCCATCTACTGCCACAGTTGAAAGAGTTCAAGGAGCTTCACACAGATAGGATAGTCTGACATGATAGAAATCTCACTGCATTTTTAAAATCAGGTTTATAAAACCTTACTGTCATATTTTTAAATTTCTGCAATCAGCTTTATGTAGTCTTATGATAATTTAAATAATCATCTGTGCTTTTGTTTTGCCAAGTTATTGATCTCAGTAGTATTCAGTAGTGCTGAGTCACAAAGTGCACCATGTTTTCCAAGATGCAGTCATACTTCTGTGTAAGTTTTAGTCTCATTCACTAACACCACTGGGAAAATGGAGGTTTTATCTATAATTTCCTGTTGAGCACTCTTCCATATGTTTTTAACTAGGCCCTGATTTCTTTTCACGTTGAATAGCCTTTTCGTCATTCTTGATGTGTTTTGAGGGGGTTGTGTATAGTAAACAAAAGTGTACTTTCTGAAACAGGCTAGTGGACAGGAGGCCAATAGGAAACAGAAACAGGGTCTATTTCTGGGGTGTGGTTATCTTAGAGCTTAGGCTGGTGACTGCCAGTGATTGAGCAACAGCCTTTGCATTTCAGACTCGTTGCTTTGCCAGTAAATGCAGTGGCTGGCTCTGTAGGCAGTCCCTGCCCATGGCAGAGTCAAACCTGCACACCTGGAAGAATCATCTGCCAGTGTTACCAATTCATCATGCCAGGGTAATTCTCTCTGCATTTCTTCAGGAATTTTGGGCAGCTTGATATAACTCACACAAGTGGTTGTATTAGTATTTTACAGTTCTAGTGATTCTGTTCTTAGAGGAATAAATATTGATAATTCATAATACATTTTGAAGATGTTTTTTTCCTTGCACAGCCTCTCAAAACTGAATTTTCAACATTCCTGCCATAAATCAGTATCAGGTCTGGCTGCAACCTTGGCTGGCTAGAGGGAACCTGTCAGTGTGCAGTCTTGCAGAGGAAAGGGCAGCTCCTTCAGCAAGAGCTTCAGGATTGCTCTGGAAGCTGGGCTGGGAGTTATGGAGGGTTATGTGTGTGAACGCAGGGTTGTTGTTGGGTTACTATTCTTTTTTACCTTTCTCTTTTGAGGGTGATAAATAGATGAAAATTAAGGCCAAAACTTTACAGTAAACATATCTCATTATTTTTAAACCTAATAGTTTATGGAATGAGAACTTAGACTTTATATCTTCTTTCTACTATAGTAATTTTTTACTGTGATTCTCACTGTATTTCTCTCCTTGCACTTGTGTAGTAGCTTCAAATTAATCTGACCATACATAAAGATTCCCACATTGCTTTTCATATAAACCAACTTCTTTGTGACTTCTTCAGGCAGCTTTATGTCTGGTTTAAGTTCAAATAATGCCTATATTCCAGCTACAAAGCTTTATTATGTGTATTAAAAATGAACAGTGCAAAAATAGAAGCGGAATATGGTAATTAATGAACTTATTAAATAGATTACTGATATCAATATCTCAATATTTTGTTCTGTGGACCACATAATAATTTATTAGAGATGTGTTACAATTAATAATAGAGCACTATTTTACTGCTTAGAAGCTGATGATTTGAGTCTCTAAAGAGGAAAAAATTAATTTCATAGGACATTTGACTTCATTCTGAGCATCATATTTTCTGCTTTGCTCTGTGCATTCCAAACCCTTTCTAATTCATACGGCTTATTCAATAAATGTTGTTATTATACAGGTTCTTGGGCAGATCGCTCACCTCTGCATGAGGCAGCCAGCCAAGGACGTCTTCTTTCTCTGAAGACTTTATTGTCACAGGTGAAGGCTCTGTTTTTACAATTGATTTCATTTTTAATGTTATTTAATTTCTCAGCATAGATTATTAATGCAGATACAGTATTTGTTTTGCTTTTTTCGGTTGAATTTTTCAGAGCAATATATGTTTAGGAATTTTTCATATTACAAGATATAAGCTAGTATTTAAAATATTTCCTCTGTATGTTTCAACCCCCATCTACCCCCCTCCCCCCAAAAAAAAACCCAAACCAAAATTGTGTCTAAATTTATGTCAGTCTTCCCCTCTTGCATAGTATAAATCAATATAAAGCAGTTTTACTACTTTAACCCTTTGGGTAAATAGAGCCAGTCAGGAAGATATTAGTTAACAGAAAGAATCACTGAAAGATTCTGGATTTTGCATTGTTGTCATTTAAAAATAATTGCTAATATCAAAGGGAGGGACTGTCAATGCTAAATTTTAATAATACAATATTGTCCTATTAGCTATTTCAATATTGAAAACATTATACTATAGAATATATTTGATGAAAGCAGGTAGACAAAATTGTTAGTTCTTAAGAATCAAACAACATCTACTGCAAAAAATTTAGAGGGCGTGGTGATTTTATCAATCCAGTTAATGTTTTCTTTGCTAAAATTCATAGCTTTGGATATTTCAGCTCTTAAGTCACAGGCTGGTAGAGTCATAGGAGAGTTTAGACTCAGGTCCTTGTGGGGTTTTAAAGATTACCAGTATTGGAGATGCACCACCCTTTCTCTCATCTGTTTCAGGGTTTCTCTGCCCCCCAGTTAAATTTTTTTCCACATAGCTATTTGGAATTTGCCATGTTCTGACTTGAGTCTGTTGTCTTTTGCCTTGTCACTGTGCATCTAAACAGTCTGCATATTTCATGCCTATTTCTGATGAAAAATAAATGCTCACTGAGGATTAATTTATTGCAAGTTTAATTTTAAGCCTATTTAGAGTATTGTAAACTCTTCATTTGAACAGTAGTGTGAGGAAACGACTCTAAATAGGTTTTGTATGATCTTTAAATACCATTCACATCTATTTTAGGGGTACAATGTAGACACACTAACAATTGACCAAGTAACTCCACTTCACGAAGCCTGCCTGGGAGACCATGTAGGATGTGCAAGAATCCTCCTTGAAGCAGGAGCAAATGTAAGGCTTTGGTTTTGTTTCCTTTTATATGAAGTCCAATTCTAACCTTGGCTTAACTGAGAAGGATATATTTCTTGATTTTAATGTAATTGGTCTCTACTTACCTTGTTGGCTATGTTCATCTCATGTAATTACAGCTGCCATCTGAATGCTTGCAAATGAGAGTGATGGGCAGCTGCTGAGGCAGTAATGAGTTGGAGTGAATCTGTTAGCAGTCTTCATTATGATATTTCATTTCAAAAATATGGAATGCATTCCTCTACTTTACTGGGTTCCTCTTGTTTTAGGTGGCTTTCAGGAGGCTTTTCTTTTAATGTTCAGAATGTCTGCTGTCACACTGCACCGCTGTGCTCTTAAAATTCTTTGGTATGAGTAGAAAAAAGCACAGTCTCTTTTCTGTGCTCCTGGCATAGGTGGTCTTACCTTTTATCCCAAAATGAAAATGGAACTTTATGGATCACTTTCAGTGCAATGTCTGCTGACATCAGAGTTCAAGTGCATAGCTTCCTAGGTCTCTGATTTTTGTAATGGAAATATTTACTGTTCTTAAAATTCATTTTTCAGAAGCATGTGGAAAATGTCTGTGTTATTATAGAAAAATAAAAAAAGATACATAGATATTTCCAAAGCAAATTTCTCCCTACTTCATCTAGCACAAGGAGTCTAAAGATATGAAACTATAAGAAAAAAAATCCCACCTGGTTTATCTTTAGTATTTGTAATTGTTTTGGTGGGTTTAGGGGGTACATGGAAGAAAATAGGCCAGAGTCCTGGAAGAAGCCTTCCCCTCATACCTGTTTTCCTTCCTTTAGTATTATTAGGCCTCACAAACTTGTCTTCTTTGTCTCCTTTCTTTCTCACACTGGAAATATTCAGTTGAAGAGTAAGGTTGGTATTACAGCAGTGAGCCTGTGCTATTAGCTTTGTCTCCATGCTGAGAAATATCACTTGAATCTGGAGACTAAAACTACAGAAGAAAATGGCAAATAATCCTCAATTCCTGCCAGACCTGAGGTCCTGCCAGACCTCAATTCCTTTATCCCATTAGTATGCAAAGTGTAAATTTTCTGTTTCATTGAAACAAGCTCAGTGCAATGACTTTTGAAAATTATTTACTCCCCAGATGTCAATATATGCTCTTTAGAATTCCAGGTGTTTTTATCCAACATACTTTAACAAGAATAATAATAAACGAACTCCAACTGAGAAGCATGGTAAGAGGAAGACAGTTTCACAGAGACTGGTCAGTTAACTTGTTATTTTAACAAGTACTTTTTTTTTTTTGTATTTTATGCAATTTCTAACTATTTCCTGTTTAAAAATCTACCTTTCTTTTAATTCTTTTTGTAAATAGATTTTATATATTCTAGGTAAATGCTACAACAATTGATGGCGTAACACCTTTATTTAATGCCTGTTCGAGAGGCAGTGCAGCATGTGCTGAGCTCCTGTTACAGTACGGTGCCAAAGCTCAGTGGGAGTCCTGTCTGCCATCACCAACACATGAAGCAGCCAGCAGAGGTAAGAAATTAGCTCCTCAATAAACGTGGATCAGCTGAGCAATGTCCCAGTAAGAGGGTTAAGAAATGTGTGTGGTTTTGTCCATGAGACAGCATACTGAAGTCCAGCAAACTGTCATGCTTTGTACTGACAGGTCACAGTGAATGTCTGGAGGTACTGATATCCTGGGGTATAGATGTTGACCAAGATCTTCCTCATTTAGGAACACCTCTGTATGTAGCTTGTGTTTCACAGCAGATCCATTGCATTCGAAAGCTTCTTTATGCAGGTATGTCATGATTTCAATAAAATATTACTGCAAAATAAGCATATTGCACTCACCTTTGAACTCAGCTCTGCTCAGCCAACTGAGCTGGAACCCTTGCTTGCAGGGTTCTACTTCAAAGTTTATGCTGAATAATATTTTCTTATATTTACTTTTTTTTTTTTTTGGCGCCACAGTAAGCTTAAGAGAAAAAAAGGAAGCAAGACCACTAAGAATGAATGTTCAAAATTTTCAGCACATAGTGCAGCTTTGTAGATATCAGTTTTCTATAAGAACAAGAAGGGTAAAAAATGAGCTTTGAGAAATTTCATATAGTAATAATTAAAATTTCAGTCAAACTACTTTAGCAATGAGGTCCCCCTCGCTTTCATTCTTCATCAAGTTCTGACTGATCTTTGCACAAGGCATAGAGGCTGAGTTGCGGAGGGAAGGGGTGAGGTAAAAGGCATCTGATCCTAAATTTCAGATTATTTTTTTAATCAATGGATTAGAGATGTTGAAGGCTGGCTCTGTTTCAGCACAAGTCCAGGGACACAACTGGCATAGCTGAAAGATAGTTTGGTGCATTTCAGTATTTACATACAGGGCTTTTGCATCCTGCAGAACAAGGAATTAAAATGTATATATGAATAATTCAGCCTTGCTATCATTGCACCAGAATAGTTTTTCTAGTTGATTGCATGCTATATTTAGAACTTCAACAAGCAGTTAAAGTGTTTCTCATTGAGTCCATCTCCTCTGATGATTAATTATCCTATGTCATGATTTTTTATGTTTAAGAACAGCAAAAGTATAATTAGCATACTTTGGGATTCAAATACTACTATACAGAAAAAACAGTAACAGAAGGGCATATTCTACATTTGTTGGTGCCCTGAAGTAGAAAAGGGTATGTAAATTGAGAATTTAAGTAACTACTTATGTAAATTAAATTTTTTCATGTTTTATCAGTTTGTGAGAATGTATTAGAAGTTGAAAAGCAGACAATGAAATAAGCAGGAGAATGCAGAAACATGCTCCAATTGTTAATATAAGAACAGGGAATTATTCAGATTTCAGATCCAATTACTATAGACCCGTGACATTATTATTTTACTCAAATGGACATTTAAAATGCAAAAAGTGTTGAATCAGGGAGTAAAGTTGGTACAGCAGGCAATTATTGGTCTCACAAGGTCAGTAAGAAGTCCGAAGAAGGCTGGGTTTTAGATGAACCAACAGCTTCCATGTCTAAGGGAGATTCTTCCATACTAGCTAGTTTAGTTTAACTCTTGTATGTTTTTTTTTCTTGAATATGAATGCATTATTGCAAATTAATTTAGTCCATTTTAATTTAAAACATGTTAAAAATTACCTATTAATATAAATGTGTACTAATTAGAACCCATGGATTAGGAGAATTAATGGTTTGGGGTTTTTTTTCCCTATTAGCTTTCTTGACCATGTATCTCACCTTAATTAAAATTAAAACTAATTTATAGATTAATAAATAAAAGTTGGATGGGATGGGAGTCTATTTCAAACCCACTGCCAGCTTCAACATGTGAAAAATTATAAGGCATTCAAGATTTTTTCTTGAGTTGGTGTACTCACAAAAATATACATACAAAGCTTCAGTTTAGTGATTTTTTTTTTAAGACTTAAATAAGGAAAGTATGTTTTTTATGTAGTGTAAATTTTCTTAAATATGAACAAAAAGTGCTTTTTATGATTAGGCAACAGTGATGCTTACGTTATCTGATTAGTACCTGATACCTTTTTAGCTGGTTGTACTTGGATAATAAAACCTAGGCTAAAAAACTAAAACCCAAACAAAACACTGATGTGATTAATTATAGTTCTATGCAATAAAATAATAATAAAGTGGCTAAATGCACTGTGGCATTCCAGACCAGTGGTGGCTTTTATTTGCTTTGTAGCCTCATCTTTCTTACTCAATGGCAAATTTAATTAATCTCACGTCTCTTTATGTGCATCTGCCCACCAGGTGCCAACGTGCAGAAGGGAAAGCATTTGCAAACTCCACTCCATGCTGCTGCCCAGCATTCTAGTACAGAGATTGTAAACTTACTCCTTGAATTTGGGGCAGACATAAATGCCAAAAATTCAGATTTTGAGAGGCCTGTTGATTTAGCTGCCCCAAGCAGTTTAGTGGAGAGACTGCTGCTCTTCCACGAAGGTAAGTTTTAGATGTTTATATTTGAAACTGCAACTTGTATTATCAAAAAAACCAACCTACCTAGAAAAAACCCCAATTTAACAGCCCAAACAACCCCTGTTATAGACGGTAACACTGTGCTGTATGAAATGATTATATGAGCATTCAGGTAATTTCCTTTCTAACTATAAACATACTCAGCAATATTTAGCCTCAGGCCAGAGCCCATTGACCAAGCAGCATCAGAATTTATACAAGCTGAAAAAGTATCGTCATATGTTTATTGGGTGTTTACTTAAGTAGATATTTAAGCTACATTTTTATTGGTTTTTACAGACCTTGTTAAAAAGAAACAGAGTATTTAAGTTTCAGGCTAAAAATATATTTCATTTTGTTCAGCTGGCATAATATTTTTAAATATGTATTTTATGTGCACATAAAGCAAATTATTTTGATTATGGGCACAAAAAAAAGCGTAAGAATTTTAATTTTCTAAATTTTCTTTACAAAATTTTCAAAACCTGAGAAACAGAAGACTAAAGAGTCTATAGTTCCTCAAACCTCTTAAAGGTCTATCTGCTTTGGCAAGAGAGAAATATTGCAAAGGGAACTGGACTTGTTCAGACTGAACTATGTATAATGTAAAAATAAGCCACAAGAGAATGCAACTATTTCAATAACCACGGGCGTCTCTTTAGAGGTGAACTGACAAGTAACACTGATTCATGTTTTCCTCCAAAAAAAAACCACCCTGTAGTCTGAATGCTGCTAACAAAACCCCTCTAAAAACTGTATGTTTTCACAAATTTACCAAGACTAGTAGTGTTTTTAAAAGTTAGAGCAAAGAAAAATATTACATTGCATGAAACATATCCAGGTTTATTGTCCAGAGAAAATAGCATTTTTAAGGAATGGGGGGCAGAATGATAAAGACATTATGATTAAGTAGTAAGATCACTAAATATGGTCCAGGATCTTGGGGTATTTTTCCTGCTTATTCTTGTTGCAGTGATGCATTGGTAGTGCAGCTGGTAGTGCTCTAGCAGGTATGCAACCTGTGCTGTGAATAAAAAAAAAACCAAAACAACAAGTCTGCAGTTTTTAAAGTTATTGACATCAGATATTTTCTGGGAACTGGTTTTTAATTTAAAAAAAACTGACCTTGACTTGCTTTCTTTAGCATTTCCCTAACTATTAATTAAGGTTTAAGCAGCCCTAGTCTTTGAGGGCAGAAAGGCAGTGAAGGAAATGGAATGAAGAAAAAGGTCAAATCTGCAAAATATGAATTTTTTTTTTTTTTTAGAAATCTATTATTGTGTGAGGCAGTTGTAAAACAAAGTGCTTGCTTGTATAATTGTACAATTAAACTCCTTTCTTTATTTGCAGCCACACCATCTTCTCTTTGTCAGCTCTGCCGACTATGTATCCGAAATTACATAGGAAGAGCTAGACTGCATCTTGTTCCACAACTCCAGTTGCCAACAATACTTAAGAATTTCTTACAGTATAGATAACATAGTAATTAATTGTTAGAAACTTAAATATAGCGAGTACATTTTTTTTCTCTCTGTTTATTGTACGTTTTATCTAAAGAACTGCTGGGCGGAAAAAAAAAAGCCTTTTACATATTGCTTAAAAAAATGGTATCTTTGACACCTGGTGTTGGAAATGTAATAGTAATTGGGAGCCATTCAGCAGCTAGTGCCAAGGTGCTAATCCAGCTGAATTGAGTAAGTGTGCTGATACTCTGGGACATGATTGTATAACTTTATCTTAACCCTTTATAGCTTTAGTGCTGTTACCTTTAATTTTGTTTATGTTTTTAAAATCTGTTTGATGCACCTCAACCACAAAGAGTTTCTTCATTATTATTTGTTAAGTTTGTCCATTTGGAGTCAATATTTTATGTATTTTCAAATCTCTGTTGTTTGTGTACCTAAAAATACTTGGTGATGGGTGCACTATATGCATTGATAAAAATAAAACAATTAAACATCAATTCTTTTTCTTTTTCTAGACAGTTCATTAATCACAGTGAGAAACTTCCTTTACTCTTCCTCACTGCCTGTGCTGTGGATTGTAATTAAACTGATGTGAACATAACTTCAGTTTTTCATAGAATTCTGTTTACTGGTACAATTAGTAACTTATTTCTCAAAAGCCTTAATATGGAGATACTTTTGGTATCCTCTTATAAAAAATAATTTTATGGGCACTTCCCTTATCTTTTCATAACAGTGCTGTATCACAATAATTTAATGGGCATATTAAATAATTACTTGCCTCAGAGAAAGACATATTTTAATATGTAGTGTCTGTGAGATTTCTGAAGGCATATAGTGGAGATGTGGATACTGAATCTTCAAGCTCAAATTCAGGAGGTGAATACAAGGTTTCAAAAATGTCAGTTTTCTGTATCAAGATGGGTACAGCTCGTGAAAGGACATTACTTCTCTTACTACCTGCTTTGTAAACATTTACCCAGCTCCAAAAATCCTATTTCAAATTCCCAGAATATGCCAGCAGGCATTTCTGTGAAAAAGTATTGTTCAACTCTAGCCAGAGATAGAATGGTGACACCCCCAAGGGACATTAGAAAACCCTGAGGCTTTGCTTATGCCCTTGCATTTTTGATGATTGTGATCTGAATAGATTAAAATGCAGCACTCCTCCTTTCCCTCTTCTCATTTGCTGTTCCTTTGAGAACAGATTACTTTCTCAGTGACTGATGCTCAGTTCCTGCAAACCAAAGCACGGGACATCTGAAAACTTGCCATTTGCCCTTGGTGATTCACCTTCTTCCATTCCATTTCAGTGACTCCTTTCAGTATTTATGTTTCTACTGGAAAGATGATAAGTGAGGAACTAACTATAGAGGAAGCTTTCACAAAAAGGAATGCTTACTCAGTTGCTAAATAATATGCTCCTAATAAAAAATGTAGCTGTCTTGACACTGTTAAATAACCTTAATTTGCAGTAAACCTTCTGTTTACTGCAAAAGCTCTAGTTAGGGGGCTTTTCTGGAGTCCTTGGAAAGTCAAATGCAGATATGAGGAGCTGCTTGGGAGACCATCATATCCTGAGTCTGTACTGGGCTGTGTGTAGTGGTTTTTATTTTCATCCAGAAAATAGCAATTTGTGGTTTTAAGTACAACACCATTACTGTGTATTACTCTCACAAACAAGCCAACTTTGAAGTGCCAAGCCAACCACAGCACTGCTGAACTTCTCCACGTAGAATGAGTTCATTTAGAACCTCACCTTCAGGTGTATATACATTGCTTTTCAAGTTTGATTCAGACAAAGTGGCAAAAAAAGCTCTCATGTTCTAGACACCTGTGTCAGATTGGAGCAAACATGGCTACTCTGCAAAACACCTATTTGGAACACAACTAGATAAGGTTAAAAGTTTTGCTGAGAGTCACACCAGGGTCCAGGCCATCTCATTGCAAATAGGTGTGTTCATGCTCTTGTGGCATTTCCAAAATTTATTCCCACCATTCTCCATGATCCCTACCACCATCCAAAGACCGAACAAAGACCATCTTTGTAGTTTACAGGTATTTGGTAGTATTTTTTTGTGTAATTATACAGAATAGGGCACTAGTCAGAAGAAACTGGCTTGTAGTAATACCATTACTTCGATCTCAGGCAAGAGGCACTTTTCAACATAAACTTCCATCTTTTGCTAAGAGATAATTGTGTGAAAATTGAGTTCATTTTGGCAAGCTGAGATGAGTTGGATGGGGCATTGCTTCTGTTACTATGTGACAGGAACAAACAAATGAGGGAATAGATGTTATTGGCCTGGCAGGACTATGCACTGGGACACGTCTCTGGCAGATCAGAGCCCTGTGCTACTGTCACATACCAAAAATACAGGGCAATGAAATACCTGGTGTTAGTGCTTGGTAAAATCCCTTCCAAAAATGATCCCTTGTTTAGCCAGAAATAACAGGTTTGTTACTGTTCTCATGCTGTCAGGGCCCTATTCAATGTGGCTTTGATGGGTTGAATTCTTAGTATGAAATAAATGTTATGTATTAAAATGTTAGAAAACAGGATCTGAAGCAGTGACCCAGGTCAGAGCACTGTTTAAGTGCCCTATTACAATAAAGCTCTTACTAAAAGAACTGTTACACCAGTTAAAAAGTGTTCTAAGGCATTTTCAGAGAAAAAGAAAAAAGAAAAAGTATTCCAGAGACCCACAGGAGGCACTTCACTGGTGGGTGAGAAAGTACGTGGAATACAAGGTTCTCCTTGTGCTTCTCCTGGGCCTGTCCTGGGGCTGTGGGCTGCTTGGCTCTGGCCATGGCCAGGGCAGCACCACTGACCCAGCCTGGCAGGAGCCCTGAGCAGGGTGGAACAGAAAGGGCATCATTCCACACATCATGGCTTTTTTAAGTGCCAAATCTCCTATCTCAGACTGCAGGTGCCAGTGAAGCTGTCTCTGAAGCTAATAAACGTGTCAGTACCGTTGGGACAGATTATTTCCAAAAAACAATGGATTTGGTTTTGCACAGATGTTGAACATAACATTTAATAGTAATTGGAAAGCACTAGCTGTGTAGCTTTGCATGTTTTTTCATTTAAATGGAAATATGACTTTTATAGAGGAGTCAAACAGTCTTTTGAAGACAAAGTATTCTTTAATATTAAGGGGTAGATATCTGTATTTGACTTGCTATACTAGACAATGAAGCTACACATTAGCAAACAATCTGAAATTATTTTTGAAACTGATGAACGAGTTGACAGTTGCAACCACAGCTGTAACAGCAGACACAATTACAACCTTTTCTGCATATTCCCCTCACTCACCACTGTACAAACAACTTCAAGGAAAATGCAACCTCATGTTATTCACAAAGACTGTTACCTGATGGATCCCCAGTATAAAAAATGCCCTTTGACTTATATTTTGTATTTTAGTAAGGAATGAATTCCTAACCCACACTCTGTAATTTAGAGGGAGTAGATTTGCCCAAGATTCCATGTTAAGGCATAATTTATGTGCAACACATTGATGCAGTTATTCTACATATTCAATATATTTTAACTGTGAAATATTAATAAAAATTCTTATGATGCAATAAAAGATTTTAAATATAGTAGAATGGCAGTTGAGTTAATACTTCAGATCCCAATCCTCAGTCACGGGGCTTCATGTTCAGTTCTTTTGTTTGCTCTCCACCTCTGTATAAAGAACTTTTACATACCAGGTTGTAAGATTTATGTGCTAAAAAACAGATCGTCTTTCATTTGACAGAAGCAAGATCAGATACTGACTGATGGAAAATTCTTTCAAAAACTATGAATTTTAACTTCTGAAACCGAATTCTTCTTCTGCAAGTACCATGGAGTAAACAAAGGAAAAATATTTTCAGAGAATACTTTCAGGAAGTAAAAGATTTGGTTCCAGCACCCAAGTATGTATAAAAATGGGGGTTTTAGGGTACAAAACAGCTGTGTTCCCCCACCCAATATATTCTTACACCAGAAACCCTGTAATAGTACTTTAGAACATTGCCAGAGGATTTTAAAGAGGTAGGGCAAAAAACAAACCCAGGATTTTCTTTTATTTCTAATCTCCATCCCAACATCCCAGCATGGTGGCATTGTTATTTCTACAGTTAAATAAGGGCAAGGCTTACCTCTAAATTGAGGCCTTTTTGACAGGATCTACTAAATAGAGACCCAATACTATTTCCAGTTTCAGAACAGTTGCTTTAGAAATAATTCTGCCAATTTTTAATTGCAACCTCTTTATATTTAATGTAACTATCAGGAATTTAAATAAATTTCAAATTTATTTTTAAGTAGCAGCAAAAAAACCAGATGAAATAGATTTCTGCTTATGTACCATCAATTAAGCTAACAAAAAGTACTGCAACCAAGGCATCTTTTCTAAAAGTGAGCAATTCTTTTTATAAGAATTATTAATATGAATAATGAGTATAATATTTGCCTTATAATAAATTCCATACTATACACAGCTTTAAATATTTTTAGTATTCTATTGCCATAACTGCTTTTCCATTTGAGTACAGATGTAGTAAATAAAAACATAAATGCACAAGTACTTACTTCTGGTCTGTCATATTATATGCATGTTTATGACTAATACAAAATGTAAAGAGAAAACAAGCTTTTTCAATGTACATAACATAGTTAAATAACTTCAATAAATATGCTGCTTGTTCTATACAAAGCCTTTGTTAAAAAAACCAAGAAAATTTATAAAGAGTTTTAGCCTCCAGTGAAAGCATAACGGAGAATGTTGCCAAATATGATCCTATTAGAAAATACAATTTTGTAATCTAGATAATTTAAATAAATAAATAAAAAATAGATAATCTAAAGAAAACATAGATAATCTACACAAAACATAAGTGACCTTCTATTTGTACTGCTATTAAAGCACAATAACAAGGGGATGAAAAAAACACCTACTCTTGAAATTTTACTTTTGCTATAGAACCCTATGTGTAAAAATTAGTTCAAATTAAAAATGGGGACAGTGTGAAACAGCCAAAATATTCCAGTCATTCTAAAAATGTTTGGAGTTGCTGTCAATAAAGTAATTTTATGATTATATATTTGGAAGAGTGTTTATGGGTTTCACAGTTTATTATCAATATTTTGGTAATATGTAGATAGTTGCTTACTTTACAAAGCATCTATTCACACAGAGTTGACAAAAATAATTGTCTGACGACAATATTCTTACAAAAAAAAATGACATGGCTATATATGAAATTAGGACTTTTTCTTTGGATTATCAAATAACTCTTTTCTTTGGATTCTCAACAAACATTTGTATAGAAATCCTTTCATTCTCATGTTAAAATTTTCAAAGTTCAAGTAATTGACCTGCAGGAGGAATCAACTACCACCTCTCTGTCCTTTGACAATCAAGGTTAAATCAGCATTAACTCCCAGAGTGTTATTTTAAGCACTATAAAGTACAGAGGAAACACCTCATCAAAATGGGTTAAGTCGTATTCCTGTTCCTAATGGTGAAAAAGGATTCACTTTGGCCCACATCAAAGCATCATTCAGTGAAATAGTAGATTTTCCATCTTCGAGGAAGAACACAGGACCCTGAGAAGCAAAAATGTTTGGGAAGGGAGAGAAAATGAAATTATATACAGATTGTGTAAAGGCCACAACAAAAAGCATATTTTATCTCAGAAGAACATAAATGCCTTGTTTAGACCTATCCACTATGTTCATACAGATATTTTTCCCCACTCACTTAAAACTCTGATAACAGCGACATGTTATGAATTGAGGGCACTTATGTTCCCAAATCTGTCAACCCAACCTTTTACAATATTGAAATTTTTAGTTTGATGTGTTTTATTGTTATTTTATATATGCTTGTCAATTATTCCAGAGTTAAATTTAGGTTGAATTAGAAACTGAGGTAACAAGCATTTTTCTTCAGAATACTGTCCTTATTTCATCATGGACATGATTATTATTTCTGCTGATCTTTGCTTTTCCTATCCACAAAAATCCTCTTGATATAATGTCTCCATGAATTGTTTGAAAACAGAGTCTACATGCAGTCTACAGAATAATTTGAATTATTCACTATGAAAAGGACAAAGTACTCATTCATGTGATGGAAAAAGAGCTATTTGCTAATTTATTAATTTGACAAAATGTGTTCTGAAAGCTGCATTTCAATTTCAGTGCTTTCTGAAAGAATTATGCTCTCCAAACTTGCTACATAAAACTTGTAAACCCATACAAGTAGGCTGCCCTGCTTTAGTATAAACTGATTTTGATTGTTGAGCTGATCTGCATGCCCAAAGACACCACTCCTAATGTATGCTAATCCAGAAATACGGATCCTGTAGATGAGAAGCTGGTGACACCATATTTGCTATTCTTGTTGAATGGACTATAACATTGGCAGCTTTACATGGCTGTTAGAAAATGTTGAGAGCACAGCCACAGACAGAGACCACTCATCTAATCTGGAAGTGTTGAGAGCAAGTTATTTTAGATTGATGGTGAGCAGTTGAGAATTTTTTTACCTTAAAAATCCCACGAGCATTTTGTAAACTCTAATTTTCATCAGAAAACTATGCATCCCTCTTAGTCTCTAAACCACCCTGTTACTCTTTGGGCTGACATCTTACACTGGACAGAGGAAACAGATTTGGCATCACCTAGGAAAGTAAATTCCTACTGAGGCATTGTCTGGAGGCAGGAGTAGTGTTTACAAAATCTTTCGATTTTCCCTTTATTAAAATAACAAGATATGCTAAATAGGTGTTATAAGGACTAATGTGTATTAATCATAAAACTCAATGTGAGTGATGAATAAATATATTTGAATATTTAGTCTGCTAATGTCTGGATTTAATTAGTCATGAATTCCAAGTTTTATGGTATGCATTTCCATAGTGATAAAAACCAAAACCAGAAAAATATTAGTATGTGGTTGAAGACAAATAATCTCCTGGCTTTTATTGAAGCTGTGGTGAAGGATTAGCCAAAAGATACATGCACTTTAGATACAACGTTTGGCAAAGGAAATCTTTCATGTGTAAATTAAAAGGTTTTGGATTTTGGAAATGACAATTATTTGATTGGAGAATTCTTTATACAGTCTTTCTTAAATAACAGATGTCACTGCCTGTCACTTTTAAGTCTATCCTGTGATAACAGGGTAAACCTTTTTCCAGCCAAATGGTGGGAGAGACCTTTGATTTATGGCAACCTCACAAGTAGTCAGTCCTATCAGTAAGAAAGAGCACTTCAGCTCTGAAACTGTACCTGGATCTTTAGCCCTGTCAAACAGGAGGTATGAACATCTGAATGACTGGGAAGATTTGATCCAGTGACACAGTCTGGCCCAACCATTCCTTTCAGAGGCTCCCCCTGAATTCGTGAGACAAGTACTGAGTACAGCGCTCTCTGCGATTCAGAGGGCGGGGTGCATGGCAACTCATCCGTGGGCCTAGGAATATAAAAGAAATTTGGTTTTCAGCTTGGCTTCCTAATTTGTGTGAGAGGTTAAGATCTGCAAAGCAGTTACATTCAGACTTTACAAAGGGAATAAATTTACAACTAAACAGTTAAATACTACTAGTCTCACTCATGGTAATTTTATACTTTTCCACCTACTTGTTTGATTGTGTGCAAGCTCTCCATGCATCTAATTCCTCAGAAAGCTGTTCAATTTTCAAAGGTACAGATACGTCCCGTCTTTTTAAAAGCTGACTGAAAAGGAATGAAAGTAATTAAAGTCCTAATTAATCCTAATAATGATAATTTTCTTAGAAGCAAGACATGATAGACAGTAGTAAAATAAAACTATTTCTGATTGGATATGGAATAACTATGGAAATAAATTGATCCTTCACAATATACACTATATTAAACTTCAGTAATACTCATATAAGTTATAGAAGCATAGCTTTATATTTAAATTTTTTTTAATGATCCCTATTTACACTTTATTTAATTTGCTGTAATTTTTTTAACTTGAGGCCACTCTATATTTCAAGGCTATATGTGTTTTTATTTCTTAATATTGTCAACTTTACTAAAATTAAGGATCCATTTTGCCTACATGTACCATATATGGTAAAAATGCAATTAGAGAAACATGGTTCAACACATACCTTGGGACAGCCTTGTTTCACTTGCAGAAAGCAGTTTCAAAGCCCTTGCAGTGGATGCATTTTTTATTTATCAAAATATAATATAGGTGGCAGTTACTACCTGACCTAACTCAGCCATCTTTCATTTTTGTTGGCATACCTTAAAAATGTCCTGCTTAAGCATATAAATTGTCCACCTTAAGCAGGTAAGGGTCCAGTTTAAGATGGGCCAGAAACTAAAAACCTTTGAGTCTTGAAGATATTGGGCAATCCAAAAACAAAACTTTGAGCAGTATTGTTTTGTGGTTCTTTACATAATAAATAATTGAAAGCTTTACAGCCAAAAGTGAAAGTATCACAAACTGAGTCTCAAAGACTGCTTGTCACTAGTCTAATAATATCCATATCAGAATAGCCCTTCTGTAAAGGCTTGTATTTGATCTTGTTATTTCTTTAGGTTCAGAAAAGAAAAAAACCAAACCAACAACAAACAAATGCTCCTTTTCTTTTTCCCCAATCCTCTCACCTAGTTTCAGACATGAGGATAGCTAAGAAAAAAGACATGTTTTCATTTTTTTGGAATGTGATGCGAAGAGTGGGCTCAATGTATGGAATATGTCATAATAAAGATTGAGATTACTCAGAGTTAATGAAAACACAGTATTACCTTGTATACTCATATAGTGCAGGTACAATGCTGTTGTACTCTCTTCTGATAGCAAGTAAAGCACCAACATAACCACACAAAATCAGCAACTCATTCCGAAACCTATAAATGAACGAGTATCAATCATGACAAACAACAAGCATTTGGAAAAACATTAAACAAACTCATATTCATGTTATAATTTTAAAACCTAATTTATCTATCACCTTTTGTGGAGAATATATGTTCACTGATTATGCTTACTTTCCGTGTCATGGACTTGTTTAAACAGACTGCATCTGCTTCATGTTGATTTCCATTATTAAATTTTAAATGGCATTTACAACACAATTTTTAAGCACGATCAAATAGAGTTACACAAACAACATCACTCAGACCTTTTAATGTGATAGAATGTAAATGTAAATAAAACTGCCCCAAATATTAGTGTAGATTTCAGTTTCACCAAGTTTCCCAAACTTTTTTCTCCTTTTCGTTCTTCAAACGTATACTTGTGTAGGCACCTAGGCCTAGCTGCAACCATCCATCATAAAGGTGAACCAGTGCTCTCCATCTATTTTAGAGTTAATTCTGAGTTAATTCTGACAGCCCAACATTCCTTAATGCTTTGACATAAAAGCCCACATGATTTGTGATACCACTTCAGCAAACTGAAACCAGAGCTGATCAAAGTGAAGCTCTTCACATAATACCAATATTGATTCACACATTGTAAATGCTCCACAGAGAAAGCAGCAATAAAATATCTTTTTTTTCTTGCTAAACCTTCATAATTTGGGAGAGTCCACATTCTGTTCTCCAGACTGGAAAAAAGCATGCTTGCTGGATTTTTTTTTTTTGTGTCCCTCCTCTGTTAAACAAAAAAAATGATACTAACAGTGTGCACCTATATATATGCAATCTGAAGGATTCCTTTAAGGAAAGTCCCACTTTTCTAAATCAGGGAAAATATACTCACTCACTACACTTAGGCAACATTAACTGCTCAGTCCGTATGTAACTTAAAAGATCAAGATATGGAAAGACTGAATCTAAAGTCCAATCTGAGCCACAGAGTTGTTCTGTTGAAAAATAAAAAGAAAATATTTTTTTCATATATCTCATAAGGAAAGTTATACAGATAAATTTTGCTTTAAAATTGTTCTTCATCCAACTACCTACCTTTCACATACTGAATGCCAACAGGGAGAGCCTTTTCAGGTTCTGTGCTTAACAGATAGTACTTCATTGTTTCAAATACATCCCCATCTGCCTGAATTGTCTCTGCCACTTGCATACATTCTTCCACATCAGGAAGATTACACTGGAAAACAAACATTTTGCAGAAAATTACTGAAGTGTTCAAACAATTTTCTAAGATGCAGAGAAATACTGATGTTTGCACATAAGAAAAAATTCTCTCTGAAGGAGTCATTGAAAGACATACCTGCATATATTGCGCATTAAGAAAGTCATCTAGACCAGAGCAGCACTGGAAAAGGCTCTGTAACTTTAATTTAAGCAGTACCAGTTTTCATTGCTAATGTTTTTGTGAAGCTTTTACTACTGTTTAATAAATATGCAGTCTGAGTCACACCCTAAGGGAGGGCAACCAAAGCAGACCCTTCTGCTGCTGAAGAGGAAAGGGGACATTTATGGACATAACAGACATAAAATATAAAACAATTCAGACTACAGAAAGTTAATCTGCCAAAACATGATTAGGCTGCACATCTACTAGGTTATAAATTGTACTGACAGGTAATTCTGAAGATCATAAGCTACTTCAGAAAGTAAGATGTGTCAGGGAAAGAGTACACTAAAGGATAGAAATGAAGAACTAAATTTATTGTACAATGCTGAAGATAAAGTCAACAAAGACTAAGAGAGGAGAAAAGAATATGTTACATATAAGATGTGAAAGTCAAATTCACCCTGTGGTTTTATATGGCCTTATGTTTTTTGAAATTAGTAAATGAATCAATACAAAACCTTATTAGATCCAGGTAAATTATTTTACATTGTACCTTTTCATGCAGGTCATTTATTTCTGCTGTGCATCCAGGATAAAAAGCACATAGTTTCACTAACTGCAGTTTATTATCAGGAATCATCATAAGAAGATCAACTGCTAAATCCCTGCGCAAACAAAAGATGACACATAGTTACTCTTGATGGTTTGTAATAGAAGGAAGCTATTTTCTCTTTACATTCCTAATAAAAGAAGAGTTTACTGAAAAAATACTATTTCCAGAGAAGTGCAGAAGTAAGCTCAGTATCTAAGAATATTTTTGTTCAATAAATGAGGTTTAATTATTCATCTTATTGGGAAAGTCATTCATTAATTTTCTGTTGCTTTAGTTTGTTGAATTAAACAGTTGTGCAGTTCTTAAGCCTCAGAACCATCTCAAAGTGAAATGGAAGAATATGTGAGCAGGGATGGGAAAGGAGAGTAGGAACCCTCCAATCTGAGATAAGAAAAGATGATAATGTGGTTCTGTGTCATGAAACCATCCTCAAAATTCCAGGGTTCTAAAGCTTCATGACATCAACACAGGACATCTCTCCAATATCCAGAATAGCTTGGTGCTCATGCGACATAGAAATAGAGAGATTATATGGGAAAAAATGTGATACCTATTTGATTCTTCTCAAAGGAAAAGTGTTTTAGCAAACTGACATTTCTTACATTTTCCTAAACTTTTTACCATTTGTTATCCTATCCTTCACACAACAAACAGATGAAGGGAATGTATAATATTAGGAAATTATTTGGAAATTGTTCTATTTAAGTTTTAAGAACTGGTTATTCTCTGACTCTTCTATTCAAGCAGACGTCATTTCTCCTGTGAACCTCAAGATTGACTTGCCCCTTTGTAAGGCAAAAAATCCTACTGATTACCTCTGGATTTTCAGAATGTGGTCCTTAGCTTAAAAGTGTTCAAGTAAGCTATTATCCAATATTTGCAACTGCTTTCTATCTCACTTTCAAGTATTAATCACAATTAAAAATTAGGACACTTAGAGAAATTTGAAAAGCTTGTGACTTTATTAAGGGAAAAAATAAGCTTAAACTTTCTCCAAAAAGCAAAATACCTGTATCCAAGTGATGGGAAGCTAAAAGGAAGACATTGAAACAGTATTGAAAAAAATTTTGCATTAATTTACAGAGAAAATATCTGATAGAAAATAATTAAACTACAGCAGCAAATCTATGGGTCAGGGCAACTGGCTTCAACAGCAACAACAAAAAATAGCTTTCTATTTTATGCCTTTTGACAACATAAAGAAACTCATGCCAAAAGGTCTTTAGAAAATCTGTGATAATATTTTACTGTGCAACAGCTACTTTTCCAAGTTACAGAAGCATTCTTCCAGAATCTAGGTTATTTCACAAGTTCTTAAGCTATTTTCAAGATCACTTACTTATATGTACTAATCTTCAAAAGCAATTTAAACATTTTTTAAGTTATTAGAAATTTTCTTGTCAAAAAGCTGAAATCCAGTATTCATTTTAAAAAAAGTAATTCAAAGAAGATAATGGCCTACAAATTGTGCTACCTGGAATGATTATTAAGAACCTAAAGATTCTAAGAAACTGGAATGATTTTTAAGAATTAAACTGAAAACACTGTTGGTATAAAGACCAAAATGAGGTGGCTGAGTTTGCATATGCAGAATTCAGTATCTCAGGTAAAATATGACTAGCTTTTTGAATAGCAGAAAGTTGCTTTTGACAGTATTTAGGTGTTAAATACAAACAATAATGTGTCCTTAAACATTCACACATTTTCTCAAGACTTTAGATTTGGGAAAGTGCATGAATGTTTAGTTTGGGTTTTTTTGGCTTGCTTTTATATTTTAGAGCATTTCTAAAAACAACGAACCAAAACCCAAGAAACATTCCAGCATTCAGTAACTGATTTCTTTATTAATTCATCAGGATCCTTCTGGTATTCCTTTTGCTGTCTACAATAAAGTGCTTCACTACAGTGAAATATTTCCAACTGATGGATATCCCTAAGCATAACAACCAGTAAATTTAAGAAGGGAGCCCTTCAAATATCAGAGACCCTTGAACTCCACCTTCTCTATATATGATCTTATGAGTGCAGTTAACCAAGGGGATTATGCTGTGTGAAAATCCCTTTATTACAAAACAAAGAGATTAATGAATCTCTGATCTTTTCCTACAGAATATAAAAAATATGCTGCAAGGCTGAAAATCAGAATCCAGGATTGCAAGGTGTTCAGCACAGTGTGTGAAACCCATTGAAAAATCCAGATATATACTTGGGCAATATGCAGTACATCACTTTAAAATTTTATCACGTACAGTACAGGCTTGATCACCATGTAGACTTCAATGTACACATGCTATTAAGTTTACAGCACCTTTATGGACATAAACATAGATGCCATACCATTATAAGCAGTAATTACAGCCCTGAGATCAGAACAAGCTTTTGTTATGGAACTGGAAAAATATGCAGTTTCTTTAACTCCAGTACTTCCTATTGGAGGCTACATAAAAATCACCCTTAACAATGAAAGAGCTTCAGACACCTTAAAAGCTGCAGATGGAGTTGCCAAAACAACCCTATTAAGACTGGTGCAATGCAGACATGCTGAAACACTGCAAAATGAAAGCAGCAAGTCACCAGTTTCTTATTTTATCTTTCTACAATGCTTCATTGTCTAATGAAAGCTAAATATTCTAATGTTCTAATCTCCTCTCTAATGTAGAGGAGTTCCTCTATGTTTCTCTCAGACTACCTCTAAATGCATTAGCAAATACTAACTGTAGAAGAAAAACTGATCCTTAACAGTTTAAGTACACATTTTTTGTGAAATGTTAATTACAAACCAGTTATACAGCTGCCAAATACACCTTAGAAAGGTTTTCTGCTTTTTCATTGTTAGACAGAAAAACAAGAAGGTGATTTTTTCAAAGTAAAACCACTACAATGAGGAAAAGAAAATTTGCCACAGAAGGCTTCCCCTATATGCAAGAGAGAAGTTACTCCTGCAGAACTAAACAGCAATCTTGTTTCATCCTTAAATCATTGCAGGAGTCTTGTGTTCCTAATACCAATAGAAGATAATTCCTCAGACTCATAGTTTTATATTTTTCAATCAAGTACTTAAAAATCACTTCACATATCCTACTTGAAATATCCCTTTTGACTTTTTAACTCAATTCCAGCCTTACTTTTTTTGAAGCTGTTCTTTTTACTCAGTAAAAACTAGGACTTCATAAGCTACCTATTGCCCAAGTATCAAGGGTGTTTTTTTCAGTGGGTTTCATACTCTGACAATGACTCCTCTCTCATTTACAATGCATACAGAATGTATTTTGAGATTAAAGCAGAATATTTGCATGCCCTGTACTTCAAAGGTCTAATACAGCAATTACTATTCAAGCAGCAATTCTCCCTTCCCATTGTGGTTTGATCTCTACAAAAGTTTCACAATGACACACCTTGATTGCTTTGTCAGGCAGAAAATTAAAAAAAAAATCTTTGGATTAAGAAATTCTTACCATGTTATTACTGCCATACATTTTCTTGCTAGTAATTCTAGGGCATAATGTGTTGCTGGTGCTGCACTTTCTCCCAAGACAGTACCCACACTGATTGCCAGCTCCAGTTCATTTCCACGAATCAGATTTGCCATTGCAAGCTTGCTCAATGAAAAAATTATATCATTAAAGGACAGAAGCAGTTTTGGCCATTCATCATGTTGAGCATACAACATTCACTTATGACACTTTTTACAGAAGGACAAAATATGCAATAGTTAAACCCAATTTTATATATTTTGGGTCTCTTGAACGAGTAAATAATTGTGCTCCATATGTTAATGTGCTTTTAAACAACCAAATAGATTTCCTTTAGCAGAATCTTCTTTTATTCAACTGAAGAGATCACATAAACACAATACCTAAAATGCATGCTAGGAATTCCATCTAATCTTAAGGACACTAGCATTCAGAGTTTATATTTCCCCCTCTCCTTCAATGAAAGGAGACTCAAAAACCCCAGAAAACAGGAAGGATTGTCCTGTTCTTACTCTCTCTGAGCATAGTTACTGATAGGCATAGCAGAACGTCAAACCCTATGAGACTACACAACAACTTCAAATATGTCTGTTTAGAAAGATAGGAATTTACTGATTCTCAATTTCTCTTTGGGAAGAAATTATATTTCTTGTGGCGATAGAGGAGGAAAAACATGTTAAGTTAACAACAACAAAATCCAGCTAAAATGAGGAAAAGAAACAATTTGTAAAACTACAAGCAAATAAAAAACATAATAAAATGTTTCCTACATGTCAGTTCTATTTTTTGTACTGAGGGGTGGGGTTTTCTTTTACTATTTACTTCTTCATTTAGACTGCAAATTCTTCAAGGTGGATGACTGCATCTTCTTTAGCACAATAACTTCCAGTTTTGAATGGGTATTTTGGGTCACCATAAACAGTAACACTTAGATGTATATATCCAAGGTACTTAAGTATCTTACCTTGTCTAATATAACAAGATATTGGAAATAAAAGTCAGCAGCAACAGGCTACCTTCTGTGCATGAGAGAGACCTTGAATTTTATAGAATCAAGGGAGTTCTGACTCTAACCTTAATACTATAACTATCTGACTTTGCATAAGTATAAAAAAATCAAATGCCAAATACCATTTTAGAATATGATACATACATTTTAAAACATGTGTAGAGATGTAAAAAGGAAGTAAATGTTGGCTTTTTCATTGTTAAAGAAAAAAAAATTACCTCTATATTTTCGACAGCCAAATGACAACATGCTGCAAGCACTGCACGACCATCCTGGAAATACCAATCTGCCAGTTCTTTACTGATCTTCTGCAGGAGACTGCAAGAACAAAAAAGAAATTCTACAAGGTCACTTTAAGGGTGGAGCACCTTGGGTCTTAATTTATGTAATTCACCACATTTGCTTCTGTACCCTAAAAGTTGCTATATTTGGCTCACAGATAATGACACTACTAGCTTGAAAAATGCAATCTGTTTGAGCTTCATCCACTACTTATGTTGGTACGTACTAAGGTGGGTCAGTTTCCCAAAGTTTACATCAGTAGGAAATGTCTCTTCAGATTGACAGAAGGAAAATCAGATACCTGGATATCCAATCTGTACCTGTAAACTCTGCACTAGTACTTCTCTAATTGCTCAAAAACTGCTTATGTAAATGAAGTAACTACACAGCCTCCAAACTGTTTTTGTTTAACTACAACTATAACTTGATAATGTAATTCAGGTTTCTGAGTGCTGTTCTAGACAAGGCGAGGTGCATATTTGGTTTTGTTTTTTTTTTATGGACATGGACAATGAAATCATAAAATGGCTGGTGTTGGAAGGAAGCTTAAAGATAATTCTGTTCCAAGCCCCCTGCCATGGGCAGGGATGTCTTCCCCTAGACTGGGTAACTCAGAGCCTCATCCAACCTGATCTGGAACACTTCCAGAGATGGGGCAGCCACAGCTTCTCTGGGCAACCTGTTGCAGTGCCTCAGAGTAAAGAATTTTTTCCTAATATCTAATCTAAACCTACTCTCTTCAGTTTGATTTTTATTTTACATTATCAGAACCTTCACTTATGACAAAGAGCAAAGCTTCAGGAGGAGATTATGTGTAATAACAGGGGATCACAGATACTTGTTAATGCTAAATCTTACTCACCAGAAGTTCTTAATTAATATGCTATATATTTTAGTGCACAGGAATGCATCTTACATATTGAGCAAGAGAAAAGGACATTTATAATTATAATGCACACATATGAAAAATCCATTTTGTGCCAGGAGGCACAATAGGGAAATAAGTGTAGCATCAGGTAGTTAGTAACTCCACTAACTAAGTACTAGAAGATGCAATATTTTGTTGAACACTACATTGCTGATGCCAAATTAAACGACTATGCTTTATCACCCTTAATGACTTTACACTCTGCAGTAAAATGAGTTTTATAGTTACAAACTAGAACAACTTACTCATTATAATCATCTGTATTGTTTCCAGCAGAATTTGAAGTTCCACTTGTTGTGGAGAGTGTCAACATCTGTATATTTCCTTCACAAGCTGCCTGGAAGTGAATAAAATATAGATTAATTAATGCAGAATTCAAACTGAAGATGAAATGAAATGTTTATAACAATAAAAATAATCTAAGGTATATAAAAATCATTCTAAAGCCCAGTTATAAAAAAGAAAATATTTTAATGTATAAAGTAATTAACTTATTCATAGCTAAATCTTAGTCTAGTTTTATCTAGCCATACAAGAATTCTACTGAAGCAAGAGACTTCTTCCTTCCTATGCATTGGTGCAGGATTCTTCAGCATTTGGATATAATGGATGGTGAAGGCTACAACTTGATTTTTACACCCCAAGTAGCAAGCAGCTCTGAGGGGAGGATGAAGTCCACAGATACTGCTCAGCAGGTATACCAGCAAATCTGGAAAGATTTGGCATATAGTGGCTTAAGGTGAACTTTTCTTTGTATCTTACAATAATTTATTTCTAACATCAAATACAAAGAGATCAGTGTGGGTTAAAATGGAATCAGTTGACAAAGTGGTGGTTGGTAAAGGGCTGGACTCAGTGATCTCAGAGATCTTTTCCAACCTAATTGATTCTGTGAATTTTTTGAAATTCTTTCACATGCTTGAAGATGTAGCTGGGATAACAGCATTAAACCTCAAGGCTCAGTTACAAAGGAAGGTAAATCCTGGCATTTTGTTACTCATTATTATCTTATTAAACCTTTGAGACAGACTATTCTATGAATTGTAGTAGCTCTGCAATACCTCACTTACATGAAAAATTAAGATCTGTCTGGAGCTTTAACTTGCTTTAAAGTTCAAACACTATAGTTTGAACTACAGTTCCAAACAATCTAAGCATGTGTCAAAGTTACATTCTGTACATTATTTAGCTAAAACCTACAGATGATTTCTCAGTAGAAATTAATGAGAAATCAAATCCTACATGAATTTGATGTTAAGGACAATACCAGCTGTTGAAAATCAGGTTCCATTTCAATTGAAATTGAACACATTGGTTTGCATTATGGTCATTTGGTTGCAGTTTAAAAGAATCAGGCTTTAAATCTGTAAACATGAGGTACTTCCTTCTTGTGATTTCTGTATAAAAACTGGTCAATACCATATGGAAGTAAAGGCTAGGGCATCATTATTCAGCTATTTTGCCTTTTAAATGTGCATGTCATATTCTGACTTAAAAGCTAAGAGCTAAATACATCTCCCACACTGGAATATATGTATAGTGATACCTGTGCAACAAGTAGAGCCTCTTTAAGCTGACCTCTTGAAGTAAAGAATGAAACCAGTTTCTTCACATCTCCAATAGCTATACAGTATGGGATGACATCATCATTTTCTTCCTGAATTAACTGATCAGCTCTCCTAATTAAACAAATGAATAAATAAACAAGAATGAACCATATATAGGAACAATCACCAAATTCAACTATATGGTGTAGGTGTGAGATGAAGCCAAATAAAGTTCACTGAAACCCATCTGCCTTTCCAGACTTACAAAGTGTGAATAATGCACTTAAAGAGTTTATAAAGTTGCAATTTATTTTCAAACCTTTCATTCTTGTACACAAAGTTATTGTTGAAATTCTCCACAGTTCTATCCCAAAGCTTACTGAACAAAAAGTAACATCACTAGAATGCTGTAACAAAAGACAAGTATATCTGGTAATAGTATCCATCCTTCCTACTTGTCTGTGTCCTTTTATGAACTGAAGCTACAATTTGCCATCACATTTTAGTTAACTTACCTTTGCATTAACTTCCTCCAATATTTCATTGATACACCAGGTGCAACTGAGAGAGCTTTGTCCCACTAGAAGAAAGCAATAATACATTTAAAGTGATAATTTCCATTTGAGAAGCAGCCATATTTTAAACTAGTGTAAATTTTCTTCCATTAAAAATATATTTGTCAAAGTTAAATAAGGAATGAGTTATGCTTTAGACTGCATATGTTAAAAATAAGTGGAACAAGATTCCTTTTTTGGGGACTTGTGACCCATTCATTGCTTCCACATCTTTGCTAGGGTAGCTGGTTTTCAGAAACTTTCATAATTTTTTATTCTTCATTAGTGTTCTGATATTTTACCTCTCCAAGTTCTACCATTAGCTCACAATATCGCTGAATTTGTCCTAATCTTAAATGTATTTCTGCAGCTTCTTTGAGTCTTTCCTCTTTGCTGGGTGCACCAATACCACCTCCAAATTTAGACATCTTTACTGTTGTCAGTTCTTGTGCCTTGGACTGAGGGGAAAAAAAAAAAAAAAAGATTTAGAAGTTTTCTGTGATGAAAAAAAGTTTCCTTAAGAATGAACTATTGGTAAATATTACAGTAGAATATAATGGTTATAATTTAAGAAAAACATGCTTTAGCAAAAAGGCTAATTGAAAGAGATTTCAATGAGATTACAGTGAACTATATTTATGTTGTTAAAGTGCGAGTGTTTTATTGCGCATATACATTTTCATTTATTATCTTCCTATAATAACTTATTTTTTTATTCTCATATATAATGGTAATTAATCCAGATGCCCCTCATAAAAATCTTGGTATTTTGAAACTTAAAAAACAATATTTGTGAACATAAACCATAGAGAGCTGAAAATTGTACGTATTACCATTATAATGATGTCCACACAAAGAAATAACAAAGACAGTAGGCTTAACTGGTAGACAACAAGTTCTGTGATCTGATCGGTCATGCCCCATTAACCTTATAGCCAAGAAATTATTTATATTCCCAACTTCTGCAATTTTTATATTAGTTGGGAAGACAAGACTTAATTTCTTCATCTGGCAGAGCCTGAGAAACAAGCTGCAATAGAATTATATGTACAGGGAAAAAAAAAAACAAAACAAAGGGAGATTCCCATTTCAAGAATTCTCAGTTGAATTCTATCTTCAATGCACAATGATGGCATTTGGCTATTCATGACTTTGCAGAACCATATATGGAAGAAGGAGAATGAATTTTGAACATTCTTCCCCAAACTAAACTGCCACATAGACCAATAGCTCCCAAGAATCTGTTTTTTTAAAAAAGCATACTACATTTTTTTTTTCCCTCAGCACCTCTATATTTTTTATTATTTTGATGCTAAAGTCATCAATGCATCCTCTCTGTTTACTAAAACCAGAAAAAACAGAGTTGCTATAAATCCTTAATTTATCCCGAAATGTATGGGTGCTGCAGTGCCATTATTTAGTTTCCTAAGGAAAAGAGAATATTAGCAGTCCTTAATAAGCAGGCAGCATTACCCTACCCCATACTTTCTCTTAAAGATTTCAAACAAGATTTTGAGTCAGCAAGAAGGGGGGAAAATGCTTTTAATTAATCCAGGTGCACAGAATGACCAGCAATTACTGTAGTTATTCTAGGTCACTGGAGTTATAAATGCATGAAATAATTCTGCAGGGGTAAACAGACTGCTGGCACTGCACAAGTCAAGATTTAATGTCTTCTCAGGCCAACTGGCTGAGAAAACTGGCTTTTTGGACACATGGACACACAGACAGAGCTTCATAGGATTTGCAGAGCAGCTGCTCTTATTACAGTTAATAACACTCATAAACTTTAATCACTTGAGAGTCACAAGGAACACAGGACACTCTAAAAAAGTCTGTGATTTTACAGCAAACAACAGGTGATACCTGGCAAGTATTAGCCCTGGGCCTGGCAAGTGCATTTCCTGATCCATACCAGTAGATCATCTTTCCTCTATTTACAATCCAGTCATTGGAGTATGGCATTCTTTAGTACTCCTAAGAACTTCCTGACAGAATGATGAATCTTCATATTCTACACAAACTGTGTATCTCGTTGCATATTCATAAATGCAGCTACTAATTATTTTATGGCCTAATACTTGAATTTCCTTTTCTCATCCAAGTCACTCTTAAGCTGTGTATCTGTGTTAAGGACAGTTTCTTGCCATTCCTTCTTATAGAGAGCTACAGAACATATTTCTGATGACTCTCCCCCGTTTTCAGACATGAATTCCCTTGTCTTTACATCTGAACATAGCTACACACTTCATGTTTATAAAAACAAATAATTTGACTTTACTGAACATAAAAGTACAGTGTATATAATAGGCAAGACAAATCGCTTCATAGCTGAAACTGTAGTGATGATTGTTTGCAATTGATTTTGTTTTGAAATTGCTTTTCTAGTTAATAACTGTAACCCAGCATTTTAACACTGAGTATGCATGAAGTCACACAGACTCAGCTAGATGCTATTGTAACAGACAAGTATTGCAGTGAGGAACCAGTATTGCACAAGTATCTTTGGATATGAAGTTGTGACCCTTTGTAAAGCATTGAATGTTATTTTTAAATAGTGAAATACTACATGGACTAACAACCATTTTCACATACTGTTTGTGCTTCACTTACCAGTCTAAATCTAATGAGGTGTTTCATATGCATAATTCCTTTGCAGTAGTTTTGTGGAAGCAAACTGTCATCCTGTCCCTTTATTACAGCAACCAAATCCCATAAATTTTTGCTGCCTCCTGGAGGCTAAAATTGTTAGAGAAGAAGAGTTTTATTACAGTTATGTTCAAGAGAGAAACTTGAACTTATAATGATATTGGAAAAAATTTGTCAGTCAACTCCAAGAAATACAATTTCAGACAATTTCAATATTAGAACCTTTATTATGAAAGCATGAGTTAGTTCAAGAGATTACAAGTCCTTCAGTCTTCTTGAAGGCTGTAAAGATACAGTGAAATCCATGAACCGATTTGGTTATGTGTGGACATAGCTGAGGGCTCACCATTAGTTTTCCCTTTTGCTCTCAAATAAATGCAAGCTAGCTTGTGTCTACTGCTGGCACAAACCAACAGTCAGCTGCTGCCATGCAGGAGCTGACCCAGGACTTCTTTACCACTTTCTGTAAAAGAAAGGCATGGGCCAGGTAGAAAAGAACTTCAAGGCTTGACTGTCACAACCTGGTTTACTATCTTAATATTAAATCTTAAAATAGACACATATAGTATAACGGTATATGCACAAAATATTGTTTTTAATAAGTTTTAAGCATTTCTATTGGTCTAGCCTTTGAATCAATCCTTCTGTAGAAACAGGACAACAGTTTAACACTGAATGAAGTCTAGAAGAGAGTGAGTATTCAAAAGCTTAAAAAAATCATTAAACCTTTGACCTAAAAAAAGCTTTTCTAAGAATAACAGGATCACAAGTTTAGAAGTCAAATTATTTCTAAGCTGGTAAAAAGCATAAAATCCTACTAGGGAAACATCACCCACTCAACCTCCCCCCACCGCTTCCCCCCCCCCCCCCCCCCCCCCCAAATAATAAAAGAGACTACTCTCTCTTTTTTCTGTCCCCTAAAACTCTTATCAGACTCCACATAGATTAGCACAATATCTCATTTTCTGGAGTCAAAAAGCACTGCCCATACCTGATTTTCTTGGAAAATTCTAGTATTCTTAGAACAGTTTTACTATCAAATCAATAAGGGAAATCAAAATTTATAACTTATGTAAAACTAAGAATTCCATAAATATATTTTTATCAAAAGAGAAAATGTCTAAGCTTGAAATTGCAAAAGATTGTTTCATAATTTCTCAATTATCCACTTCAAGATCTAGAACTCAAACCAAATACTTTGGATGAACTAGGTCTTTTTAGATCAGTGTTTTGATTTAAATTACAACCGTACTGGACACAAGTTTCAGTAGTAGTAGAACCTGTAGTTCCAAGTAATTTTGTCTTTGCTATACCTCAAGTACAGCTTCTATTCAGGTAAGAACTCAAAGGAAATCATATTTTTTAACTCATTTGCACTGAGAAGCTGCAGCAATTTATAGAAAATATTACTGTGCAATGGAGAAAAGGCAGTAGATGGATACTGAGGCACAGGTCACCTGGATCTACAATTCCTAAAACATAAAAAGCAGTTTGGGCACAGACACAGGGCAGTTAAAAACTTGTCAGTAATGAAGGTGTTCTTTTAATAAAAACTCTAATGCAGTTTGATTAAGCACATAATTTCATTTTCTTCAATAACAAATTGATGCCAAATTAACCTTTCCTATAGAAAATTATATTATTTCACTAATTTAACTTTGCAAAAAGCTGATTTGTTTTTTGCAAAGCTAAATTAGTGAAATTTCTTTTTCACAACTGACAAACAATTCAATGATGGACATTTTTACATGCTGACCTGTTAAGAAATTAACTTATTTCTGTCTATTTTCTAAGCTCCCTTCAAGAAAGAGAGAAAAAAATGGTAGACAAAAAAGAAATCCCAATTTTGGAGACTGACTTCAGAAAAGAAAGTCATGTGAATTAACAGCATCCTTAATTTGGCAGAATACTTACTGAAAAAAATTCTGAAAACCACCTTAGTTTTTTTCCTTGAAGACTTCCTGACAATTTTTCCAATTCTTGTTTAATATCCCTGGAAACTTTACCACACAGCAAAGGAGGAGCTCCAGACTCCACGGCGCGATCTAACACACACAAAGATTTATATATGAAATTAAAATACAAAACAACGAAAGGAATAGGAATATTAACATAAAGAAAATTAAAACAATGGCTTATACAATTTGCTTACCTGTATTGCTGATAATATCATCCCAACATCTGTCTGTTATGATATTTATTTGTAGAGGGTTTATAAGAGGTGTCAACGACCAGAGTCTCACAGTGGAATCACGAGAGCAAGATGCCATCGTAAATGGACGACTAGGATGACATGTTAATCCTAGGAGAGGGGATATTTTAAAATGTAGTGAAATAAGTTTATGTAATAACCTGTTTGATTAAATTACTTTATAAATTTCAAACCCTATTAGAATGCATTTCAATACAGAAATAAAACAAAATTTAAAAGATATTACCATACACATCTGCACCATGATCATAAACTGTGTCCAAACATGTTCCATCTCTTGTGTCCCAGACTCGAATTGTATAGTCCCAACTGCCAGATATTAGAAGGTAAGGAATTTCAGGATTCCACATCAGTCCCCGTACTGGAGCTGTATGTCCACTAAGAACATTTATACAAGCATCTTGTGTATAATCCCATATCCGAACGGTACTGAAACAGCATAAAAGAGAACAATTTACATCAGATCACCTATAGAAATATAATTATCTCTCTACTTCAGCAATATTTTAAGCTTCAAATTTATCAGAATATTTATTTGCATCACAACAGGGCTCAAAGAGTTGTAGTGAAAGGAGCTACATCTGGCAGGCAACTGGTCAGCAGCAATGCTCATCAGGGTTCAATTCTAGGGCCAGTCCTCTTCAATGTATTTTATTGTCAAGAAGTTTGCTATCAGGTTGTCTTCTGTCATGAATCACTGCACTATGAACTAATAGATTTTGCTTCAAACATAAACCTGTAATGAATGATAATGGGAAAGCAATAGAAGCCAACATGCCAAACTTTACAAAAATATCTTATATATTCTGCAGGGAAGTGGCTTAAAATCATAGAAAAATGCTTCCTTCTACTGATGTGCTGGGCTGATGTGCCCTCCCTCAAAAGCAACAGCATCAAACAAAAAACCAGAAAGATACAATACTCATTAAAATTCTCTGCAGATTCTACTTAACTACACTCTTGAAAAATATCAAATAAGGGCAGGTCTTGCATCTGTTTCTTTAGATTTAATGTAAGCATGTGGTATCCTCCTTGTGCTATTCCTCACAGTAACAGTATCAGGCACTGAGCCTACTTTTGGGAAAGCATATGGAAACTTGCACTACTGCAGCAGTTGTGACTATTTTAGATAATGATCCTGCAGTCCAAATACTACATAAAGCTAAGAGCAGAGCTAAAACCTGGATCTGAACAAGGCAGAGATTTAGATTATTAAGTATTGACAGCACCATTACAAGCAAAGATGTGAGTTTCTCCAATAGTCCTGCTTGAGTTTTAAGTTTTCTAACAGTTCAGAAATATTCACCCATCATCAGAGCCACTGCAGAGGATTCCTTCTCTGAGAGGAGACCACCGTACATGAAACACCTTTGCAGTATGCCCAGTAAAAACTTTCAATGGTTGATCAGAGCTGGTTGCCAAGTAGTAAACACGAACATTTTTATCCTCACAACCAGTAGCTATCATATCTCTGCAAAATAAAAACAGCAAAATCCTTGGTCACAGAGGTGATAAATGCTTCTTTAAATTTAAACAAAATATAATGTGCAATTGGTGATTATTTTTTTTAAATAGCAATTTTTTGCTTCTCCATCATTTCTTCAACATGTAGCTATCGATAATCTGATTAAAAAAAACTAAATCAGAATAAACCTGATAAAGATCTTTTAGTTGCAATGGGGAATATATTTGCACTCGTCTGACTACGCACCCAATACACAGCTATTATTAAATTGAATTACGAGAATTTTTTTTTGACAAAAAGCTCTCATGTCATTATTAGGAATTATCTACAAAATTTACATGTAATCACAAAGTATTTAGTTGTCTGCTACATTTTCACCTTAGCAGTCATTTCAAGGACACCAATCTGCACCTCTAGACCTCTCTCTCCTGGTATTGAATGTCTTCCCCTCTCCCCCCCCCATTATAAATTCAGCTAGATATTTTTTTTTTTCTCATCAATATGAAATGATCCTCCTTTGAAAGTTAAGAAAGTTCATGTGGTCAATGAAATATACTACTGGGAAGAGAGGGCTGCTATAGGTATATCCTACTTTGGAAGATATTTTCAGTGTTTTACTATCAGAGTGAATATCACATTCTACATAAATTTGTGTTACTTTACTGGTAATCAATTTGAATAGTAAATATTGTCAATTCTTTGGGTTAATTTTTACTTACTTGTTGTTTTGACTCCAATCACAGCCAAACACTGCAGCTGGATGTTTGTACTTGTGAAGAACATTGCCATCGATGGTTCGAATAATACTGAAAACAATTACAATGTGATATTATAAGGAAAAATACATTCTGGGTAGGCTATGAAAAACTAGGTTTTATTCTGTGCAAATAAACCAGAGAGCAAAAATGTATACACAAAGAGTCAGAGAAACAGCCACAAACAGTATCAGCCCCTCAATCGCAACATTTAACTGGATGTTGATTGTACAATATCTAACTTCAGTTATCTGTGTTTCTTCAGAGGGGCTTTAAAGATCTTCATTGTGGTACATATTTCTTGAAAGGATCTCATAGCCCAGAATCAAAGCTGTAGTCATGGCTTTAAGGTACAAATAGATCTTTATGAATTAAAAAGAAAGTTAATTGTTTTCTAAAATTTCTGCCCGTTATGTTCAAGCTGGAATGACACAGGTCGCAGAGGAAACAAATGAAGAAAGATTTTTAGGATGTACTGAAAACAATATATGCAAAATTGGTCTCAATGGACATTCATGCATTTTTAGAAAGGGGTATTATACTCCTGTGATAGAGCACTTGTAGTTATTTAATTCTAAAATAGTACTTTTTAGTCCTTAAAACAACAAACTAAAAAAAAAATTTAAAATTAAGACAAGTAAAGTTGGATATCTTTCAAAAAGTGTCCTCTACAGATAAGAAACCTAGAAGGATATTCTTGTCCAAATAAAAATCACAATTTATTTTCACTATCAGTGTGTCTTAGACACTATTCCTTTCGAAAACATTTCCTTTATTATTTTTAAATCATGAAAAATGTACCCTAACAAGTACAGAAGAGTAATAGAATTTAAGTTTTGTCCAGTAAGAAAAGTTTTTAAATTAATTACTGAGAGTACTGTCAAAATTTATGGACTTGAGAAGTGCATTTAGCCGTTTTTTTCTTCCAATAACACTCACCAAAATCCATCACTGCTGCAGGTTGCTATTCTTTTGGAATCTTTATGACTCCAGGCAATGCAGAAGATTCCATTCTTTCCATGCTTCAAAAAATGCAAAATACCTATCAATAAGAAATAATTCACCCCTTTTTCTCTCATCTATTGACTCATCTTTTTTACTTTATTCTCCTATGGTCTTCAGCTCTTTTCTCCCAGTACAGTATACTGTACAAAACCACATGATAATGAGTACCCAATATAAATTGGATGTTTGAGAATCCAAGTCCAAAACATTGGGACTATGGAGATAAGTAGTAAAACCACTATAGCCTCCAGGATCTAAGAGACAAAACTGGGTCAAGCTGAAGAATGGGCAATCTGTAACTATATAAACCTTAAAGTTAAATGAACAACACTGTGGACAATCAAGAGGGGCCCTTGGGCCTTGGGGCGACAACTTGAGGGATGTGAAGCACAAGTTGTGTTCTCTTCTGTCCTGCCGGTTGCAGGGAATGATGCGGCAAGAAACAGGAAGAATATGCAGATGAACAACTGTACTTGATGCTGGTGTTACCACCATGGTTTTGGGGGTTTTGATCATGGGTCAGTTTATACAACACAAAGCCTACTGGCAACAAATGGGGTTCAGCTGTCTCCAAAGAGAAAAAGGATCTTAGTTCAGGAGTTCATAGGGCTCACTGCAAGAGCTTTAAACTAGTTTGGAAAGAGACCAAGGCCAGGCTTGCCAGAGAGAATGTGTAGGGAGGGAGAGAACCATAGAAATCACTCTAGTAGCACAAGCAGCCAAAGAAGTAATCATTAGACAGAACTACAGGGAATCCCTTTGCACCTCCACTGGGATATGGACAGAATCAAATACTTCTATTAGATGCCTGTACCCCAACATATGCAGTATGGGGAACAAACTGGATGAACTAGAGATCTATGTGCAGTCACAAGCCTTTGACTGCACTGTGATTACAGAGACACAGTGGGATAGCTTGCATGACTGGAATGTTGCCACAAAAGGCTACATAATGTTTAGGAAAGACAGGCCAGAAAGTCACACTGGTGGAATTTCCCCCTGTGTGAGGCAACACTTAGGATGTATCAAGCTCTGTCTTGGACTGGATAATGGGCAAGTTGAGAGCTTATGGTGTGGATAAAAGACACTGTTGTGGGTGTTTGCTATAGGCTGCCTGATAGGTAAAAGAAGTGGATGAAGCCATCTATAGCCAGCTAGAAGTAGCCCCAAAGTCACAGGCACTAGTTCTTGTGGGGCACTTTAACTACCCTCACATCTGCTGGAGAAGCAGCACAGTGAAGCACAGAGTCCAAGAGGTTCCTGGAAAGTGTTGATGACAACTTCCTGTCATAGGTAGTGTAGGATCCCACAAGGAATCTTGTGCTGCTTGAATCTCATACTAATAAACAGGGAAAGCCTTGTGGGAGATGTGAAGGTTGGGGGCAACATTGGCTGTAGTGACTATTGAGACTGTGGAGTTCAGTATCAGGCAAAGTGGAAGCAGGGCAGCAAGTAAGATACAGTCATGGACTTGAGCAGAGCTACCTTTAGTCTCTTCAGGGATTTTCTCTGAACAGTTCTATGGGAACACACCTTGCAGGGAAAAAGGGTCCAAGAGAACCAGTTGATAGTCAAGGATCATTTCCTCCAGGCTCAAAACAATGCACCCCGATGAGCAAGAAATTGGAGAAAAGGGGCAAGAGATCTTCATGGATGACCAAGGAACTTCTGTCGTTACTTAAGCACACGTAGGAAATGCACAGGAGATAGAAGCAGGGTCAGGCCACTTGGAATTAATACAGAGAGGTTGGCAGAATAAGTAGAAAGGAGATAAGGAGCACAAAGGCTCATCTGGAATTAAATCTGGCCAAGGATGTCAAGGACAACAAGTAGTGCTTCTTCAGCTCTATTAATATCAAAAGGAAAACCAAGGATAATGTATGCCCATTACTAAATGGAGGGGGGACCCTGGTAGCAGAGGATGCAGAAAAGGCAGAGTTATTGAACACTTTCTTTACAACAGTCATCACTGACAGAACCAGCTCTCAGGAGTCTCTGACTCAAGGGACCAGCATAGAAGAATGGAAGCAAGAAGCTGGAAGCACGACTTTCCCTTGATCAAGATGAACTGGGTTAGAGAACACACAGACAAACTTGACATCCAAGGTCCATGGGCCCTGACAGGATGCATCCAAAAATGCTGAAAGAGTATCACCACAGCGAGGCTGCTCATGGCCATCTTTGAAAGGAAGGCTGTGGCAATCAGGAGAGGTTTCTGAGGTGAGGACTGTAAGAAAGCAAATGTCACTCCAGTCTCCAAAAAGAAAGAGGAAGACTCAGGGAACTACTAACCAGTAAGCCTCACCTCAAGGGACGATGAGGGGAGAGCAGTGCGTATTGCTCACCTTGACTTCATCAAGATTTTCAACACTGTCTCTGACAAAGTCCTCATAGTCAAACTCAGGAAGTGTGGAGTGGATGAGTAGACAGTGAGGGGGATGGAGAACTGGCTGAACAGCAGATCCCAGGGGGTTGTAATCAGTGGCACAGGCTCTAGTTGGAGGCCTAGTGGTGGTCTAAAACTCAATACCAGTCCCAGAACTGTTTAGCTTGTTCATCAATGACTTGATAACGAGGCAGATGCATCCTCAGCAAGTTGACTGACAACACAAAGCTGGGAGGAGTGGCCAGTACCCCAGAGCACTGTGCAGCCCTTCAGAGGGACCTTGGCAGGTTGGAGAGATGGGCAGAGAGGAACCAGCTGAAATTCAACAAAGGCAAATGCAGGGTCCTGCACCTGGGGAAGAATAAACTTATGTACCAGCACAGGTTGGGGCTGATCCACTGGAAAGAGCTCTGTGGAGAAGGGGGGTAGGGTGGGGGTTCTGGTGGACACCAAGCTGTCCATGAGCAACAGTGTGACCTTGTGGCCAAAAGGCCAATGGTGTCCTGGGGTGCATTAGGAAGAGCATTCCAGCAGGGCAACGGAGGTGATCCTGCTCTTCTATTCTGCCCTGGTGAGGACATATGTGGAGTATTGTGCCCAGTTTTGTCCTCCTCAGCTCAAGAGAGATATGGAACTTGTGGAGAGGGTTCAATAGGGGTCAACAAAAATTATTTCTCTTAGAAGAAAAGGCTGAGAGAGCTGGGCCTATTCAGTCTTGAGAAGTCACAACTGAGAGGTGATCATCAATGTCTGACAGTATCTGATGGGAGCGTGCCAAGGGGATGGAGCTAGGCTCTGCTCAGTAGTGCCAAGCAAGGGGCAATGGGCAGAAACTGATGCACAGGAAGTTCCAACTGAACATGAGGAAGAACTTCTCTATTGTGTAAGTGACCAAGCACTGGAACAAATTGTCCTGAGAGGTTGGGGAGTCTCCCTCTCTGGAGATATTCCAGAACCATTAGGATGCAATCCTGTGCAAAGTGTTCTAGGATGACCCTGCTTGAGCAGGGAGGTTGCACCAGATGACTCCCTGTTGTCCCTTCCAACATTAATCATTCAGTGATTCTGAATAAAGGTTAGTTACTTGTTCGAATAACGAAGTATATGGGCATGAAAAATTGTGGTATGAGAAAACTTAATTGGGATGCGTATCAGGACAAGTATTACAGAAAAGATATTTAGTAGCACAAATGCCAATATCAGTATTAGAATGCCAGAACTCCTGAAGGTAGGTATATTTGTTTTCTGCTCATGCCTCTCCTCACTCCCCCACCTCTCTTCTTAAAGAGCATCCCTTGTACATTGATGTGGATCCTATACTTAAATGATGATGTCTGTATAATCTGAAGATCACATCTATATACCGAGAATACACAAAACAGTGTAAAATACTACAACATAATATTACACAACTCCTTCTGCCAATAAACATTATGCTACTATTTCAGGACTTAAAAATGCCTGGATAAATTTCAGGTAATACAAGGCAAGCCAATGAATGAGTCATACTGCTTAGTGTGCTGCAAAATGGAGCTTTACTGATCTAGGCTTCAGGTACTGCAAGTTTTTTCTGGTCCTTATGTTTGAAAATACAGAACACAGCTTTCATTTTGATGCTGAGTCTGTATGTCCATATATGTTTACACAGTTAAGGAATCAGCAATGCTTTTGCCACGTATCCCTACAAGACCAATTTTAAGATAATGGAGTCCATCTGGTGCTTCAGCACTCTCATATTACAAACCCAGTTTGCGGAAGTAAAAATACTTCTGCCACACATGTAAACTGGCACCTAGATAACTCCATAGACTTTTATACTATAGCACCTTTTAAAAATATATGTACTTTGGCCATCTCTATTTATGGACACTAGAGGGAATGACTAACTTGCATTTCATATAGACAAAAAAAGTAGCAATCCCATCTTACCTCACTGAATCTGGTTATCATTTTGCCTTTTCGAACATCCCAGATAAAGGCACCATTTCTGGATGTTCCACCCGCTATGCAGTTCAGATTTCCTTTAAAGAGAGATGTTTATAAAATATTACAATAATTATAAAATCACAAGATTGTTTGACAATGGTTTTACTTTAAATTGAAGAAATGTAATATGAACATAAGACATCAGTGGTACATGAACATGAGGCTAGCATTTGCTACTAAGTCAAAAACATCAATGGCTTTCAGTGAAAGCCTGACCTGTTTTTCTACATTCCTGTTTTGAGGAATGGTCAAATAAAAATTGTATTCCTGTAAAAAGTGTCTTAATGCCTGCTAAAAGTCTTGCATGTAAGAAATTAATGATCGTGATGCATATGACTCAACCTGAAAGACATGCAACCTCAATGTTTCAAGCCCAAAGTTGTAGCAACTAGAGCATTTTCCTTTAAAGTTCCCTACATATAAAGACAAATCATAAAAATGAGAGAGAACACTTAACAGTACTTTGTTTCCTTAATCTTGCACCACTGCTGCACCTAAGACCATCAAGAATGTACCTGAATCTGTAACCACACTCTACAGGGTGGAAAATCTCAGTACAAAACTCCACAGTGAGAACTGGGAAATTCAATTCAGGTCTAATCCAAAAGCCACCAAAGTCTCCTCATTACATTGAATCTATCCCAATATAGCTATACTTTTCATCAAATAGCAGATTTATAGGAAACTTTTGACTGTTATTTTATTCCAAGCTTCAGAGGCAGAAAAGACAACCTATGCAGGAGGAGTCTAGCAAGGTAAATATATAAAATGGGAGTAAACTCGGGTAGGAGAATGATGAGGGAGAAAAAAGAAAAAAGGAGTAATCACTTTTTTCAAAGGTCTGAGACCAAACAAATTGAGGCATGCATTAGATTACACATTAGGAACAAAGCAAAAGGCAGGAACTGTCTGGGAGTAAGCACCAAAAGTTCTGGCTGGGAGGGACAGGAGCTTTTGGACAGGATACTAAAGAACAAAACTGGAGCATGTACTTCCAATTTATCTTAAAAAAAAAAACAAAACCCAAACAAAAACCAAAAGCAACAAACCTACACCCCTCCTGCAGCAAACAAACTATTGATTCAATGCGAGATACAACTAAACACTGAATTTAAACTTCAAAATTAAATAACCAAGAATAAGCACTGTATTTCATATTGCCATGATTTCCATATAGCAAGAAAAATTACTTGTGAAGATGTATATACAGTGCAAGAGACTCTGAAATGAAAAAGTGCAAATTTATTTAACATATGCAGACTACATTAAGCTTCCCACCACAGTATTTTTCTTCTGTCAGTTATTAGTTCTTAAGAGTTTAAAAGTCCAGGTGAGAAGAGAAAGGTGAATTATTAGGATTTAAAAAAATACATCTGCTGTCCAAAAGAAATAAAACATGATAGGGAAGCAAACTTATTGTCAACTATTGACAGCTATCAGATGTGTATTTTCAGGTATACCGAAGGGGGTTACAGAAGAGCTTTGAAAACAAAATTTCCCAGTGAGTCCACTGATTTGTCTAAGATGCTTTGCAGAAAAGACACTTCCTATTCTAATAAGGTTAAAGCAGAGTTCTTCAGTGATTAGACTCCTACACAAAGAAGGAAGAAAAAGAGCTAAATACTTATGTTCCACTATTTCAGCACAAAATATAATCTGAATTCCTTTAAGTAGCTGCTTCTCATGCAAAGCAGGACATTTTTTCATCTGCATAATGTCATGTTAGAAATGTTCCAGAGATTTTCCTCCCTCCATTCTGAGTATGGAATACTGTGAGCATTACTCAGAAGGATAAGCTTCAGCAAGGTCTGAAGCATTGAATTCTACTGGTTTCACAGATAATTAAGTTTTGGTTAGACCTTAGAAGATGCCTTTCTATATAAAACTAATACTTTTATATGACAAATTCTGCAGTTAATGCTAATTCAAAGAACATTTAGACATACAGCAAAATATTCTTACCTGGAGCCCAAGAAATGGAATAAATAACCCCCTCATTACCAGGAGATGTATAAACCGCTGATAAAGTATTTATGTCCCAAACTTTTATTGTGCCATCAAATGAAGCTGTAGCAAGAAGATCAGGGTTATCAGGTTTGAATTTGCAATCAAAGATGGTCTCAACATGTCCCTTAAATGAAACAAATATTTAATCCATTTTTATTACATTTGATTTTCTCCAGAAGTCCAACTCTAGATCAAACTCTAAAATACATTGCATTTAGTTTAATTGTCAGGTCAATTAAGAGTTCCAAAACCCTTTTATATTTAGGCTTATCAGTCAAAATAAAAGGCATAAAATAACTTAGACTATAACATGCTCTTTCATAGGTTAAAATTAAAACTAGAAAAATTCTTTCCTGAAACCATAGGGTAATGCAATGCCAGGAACTTGTTAGCATTTTCTGTTCAAAATATGTTGCTAAAATATTGAATTAAAAAACTAAGCAAAAAAAAAAAACTTAATTTTTTAAAACAGGAACAGTTTTTCCCTGTTGGTAAAAAGTACCCGATTGAAAAAATAAAGCTCTGTATGATGAATGTGTTCTAAAAGTTGTCTAGTGCCCCACTGAATATTCTGTGTTTCTATATACAGTCTACGCTCTATTGCAGCTTAAACTTCAATCCATCAGAATTTTAATGTATCAATTGGTTGTTTTCCAAGTCATGCATTTGTAGAATTTAAGTTTATAAATATATGAAACACAAGTATTATTTAAGAATTTTTTTAAGCCTCAGTTGCTTTACAGGATGAAATCCAATAAAAATGGAAAGAGAATACCAACCAGCAGCCTCTATTCAAATGCATATGGGAGTACAGCTGAAAATTGTTTGGGGGTTTTTCAGTGAAAAGAGAACTTGAAAAGAGGAAAAGAGAAATATCCTCAAGAACCTCAATAATTAAAAGCCTGGTGAAGAAAAGGGTCATCCAATTTATGATAAACCTGTTTCTGAATGTCAGGTTCAAATAAAATTTAATAATTCTTTGTAAAGTTAAACTGAGTGCATTCACCATATAGCTCTCTGATTTGACTCAAACTTTTATTCTGAATTATAGAAAACCCACTAGAGAAAATTTCTGAGAAGGTCATCAAACTAAAATTTCAGTTAAAAAATAAACAAACTAAAAAGAAGTCTGTAACTCTTTATTTCTGTTTTTTAAAAAAACTGTCAGAATACTTCCAACAGAATTCAGTAATTTCCAATTAAAAATTACTTTAAACTTCAGAACTGTGATTTTATTTCCTAGAAATCTGGGCTCTAACAATAGAAACTGCTGTACAGTACTGCAAAGACTTCATTCTCCATTTTTTTGCTGTTAGAAGAAAGTGCATAAGCCAAATAAACTCTCTATTCAAAGACAGAGATGAACCATACCAAATCTCTAAGGAAATCCCACTTTTTGGCTCCCATGTCATAAAGCCCCACTCCGCCATCCATGAAGCAACAGACGGTATGACCAGGAGGAAGAGAAAATGCTTGGTTTTGGGTTAAAGTTGGAGGAGGAACAGCCTCACTTGTTGAAGATGTATGGTGATTTTTAGTAGGATACTGTGATGAACATGCTTAACAATATAAAGCAAAAGACAAAGAGAGATTATTTCTTATTTCAGTAATAAGTGAAATTATAAAGAGTAAAATGCTTGTATTCTAATAAGATTTAAAACAAAAGAAATGGAGAATTCCTGTATGAAGCCTGGCCTTCTAAAGAAGGACCTTATAAAGTACTTGTCCTTTATGCATTTGTCTAATCCACTAGCAGCAGAAGATACTTTAATTAAGAACTAAATAGCTGACCAACGCTACAGATATTGATCTGGACTCATAAATAAGATTTTCTTAAGTTGCAGCCATTACAATGAATAACAATCAAAATTACACTTACACTTTTTTTTTGGAGGAGAACTTAGCACATGCAAGCCATGGAAACCAGTTTGCTTCAATTTAAAATTATCTATAGGTGTTGTACGTGAAACATTCCAAACACGTAACACACCAACCTGAGAATCTAAGGTTTAAAAAAACAAAACAAAACACAGAGGTATGTGGTTTGAGGACTGATTTATACAAAAATACAGCAGTGAATTAAACTTCAAGTCCTAAGAATAATTTTTTAAGCAGGCACTGTCAACTCCATAGAACCATAGAATAGTTAGGGGTGGAAGGAACCTCTGGAGATCATCTAGTGTAACATCCATGCCATCCTATTTGTCCTCCATTCACCATAAAGGCCATAACATTATTAACAACAATCATTATTAACATTATCTATTTAAACACAGATAAATTCTACCTCTATTTTTATAAAATATTCTGCCAGTCTTAATTTCTTTATTCATTAGTTCAACCTGAGCCATAATGTCTATGGTTTAGAAAAGAGGCAGGAAATAGATTATTTTCTTCTTTTAATTTTTTAAATCTCTGAAGTAGCATCAATTACTACAATGCATTTTTATTCCTATTCCCAAAGAAATTAATATACTTTTTGCTAAAGGGTGCATGAGGAAAATAGTATTTAGCAAATTGTAGAAAGTCACATATTTATGTAGCTAAAACTTTTAAAACATGAAAAAACTGCTCAGCGTAGGTTTATTATTTTTTGGTTTTGTGTTATGGTCTTTTTTATGTACAATTCATGTATGCTTCTACTTTTAAAAATATTATGAAACATAAAAATCAAACTTGGAGTATCATTTTTTGAAGACTCAGTACTGTATTTTTTGTATAAATCAGGAAATAAAAGCCTTACCTCCAGTTATAAACATTCCAGGTGCACTAGAAACCCAGGCTAAACACTGAACAGATGCTGCTGCACTGGGTAAACTAAAAGTTGTGATACAGGACAGAGATTCAGAATCAACTAGTCGAATACCATTATGTAAATTAGCAACAAGAAGGTAATCAGTTGACAAAGGGTCCCACTCCAGAGCGGTAACTGGATCCTCTTCATCTGTTCCTTCAAGAGACTCTGGTCTTAAGACATGTTTCTGATTTTTAGAACCTTTAAAGTGCACAAGAAAACAGGTTATTTAGAAATTAAATCAAATACATACTTTCAATAGTTACAAGATTGGCAAACATAATTTTTTCCTCTCTCCCTGAAATTTTCACTAGCCCGCTCTCTTGTCTGCAGCAGTGAAATTAATGAAGCTGTACTGGAAATATTTGACTTAGAGTATTACTTTTTCTATCAGATTTGACTTTATGTTTAATATAGCAGAAAACAGAAACGGCTATCAGATTTATACACATAATTTTATAGGAAAGGAAAGTATGTTAAATCACATACATTGTTCTAAGAATTTCTGTGAGTAAAGGTCTGCAGCACAGCATAAAATACAAGCCATTTGAATGCAAATAAATCTTCAGACCAGAGCTTATACAGGCGAAATAAAGGCAGTAAGAACCAGAAAAACACTGTGGCAGTAAAGGCTTATTCTGAAGAACTGCCTTTAGACTTTTTTCTTCTTTAAAACAGTGTGTGCAACTATGAAGTGCTTATAGATTCTGTAGCCAAAACAGACCATTCATATCTAGTCTGACACCCACAAAAAAGATTACATGTTTCACTTGATGATCCATATTATTGAAACCTACATTTTTTAATACTATATTTATCTTACTCCTTTTATTTCAGAGAGATTAATCTTAGTTGTATAAGACAGAGTACAGTCCAAATGAAATAGATCTGTATTTTTGAAGTTGTGATCTTATAAAAAAAAATTACTGCTTTTCTAGAAATAGGGAATTGACACCTTCCATTATTCATAGATAGACTTCATGAAAAGTATCAGTCTGATAAATACTTAGATGTTATCATATTAAAATTGATTTCCTTTTCCCAGTGCCAGTGCTAACTCAGTCAGCACTACAGAAGCAAGGGAATCTATTCTCTGTGACATCCTGTGTGACAACTTAGTAGAGTGAACTGAAAGAAAATAAATTTTGCATGGCTGCTGGAGAATAACTCTATGTAAAATTAACACATTATTTACAGAACAGTTTTCCCCACAAAGTTGAAAATCAATTTTTATACAAGGAAGAAGCAGTGAGGAAAAAATTCAAATAGTCAACCTAATACAGATATCTGCCTTTGAAGAAAACTATGAAAACAAGTGGAATTTTACCTTCAAATGAGCATATCAACATGGCACCTTCTTAGAGAATAGACTATTTATAGAGTATGCACAAATGTGTGTGGTGGATTTCAGACAAAAAGAGATAAATATTTTCCAATCTATCCTTTGACAGAACAGAACAATGAAGATAATACTAAGTATGAAGTGAGATTCTACCAATAAAATTGCAGAGGATTCCAGAATATGAAACAGACGACTCCAGAACAAATGCAAAAATAGGAAAGTAGACAAAAGATTCAAGTCTTTCCATTCAAAAAAATAAAATTGCAGGAAAATATAATTCAGTAGAAGATCTGAAGTAGAATGGCTGTTACCATTTGCAAAAAAAAAAAAAAATGTTTACTGCAGTTGTGAAAAAAATGCAGTCTTATCTTGGTCTCAAAAAGCAGGAGACATAAAGAAAATGCTCTGAATTTTGCATCTAAGAAAGAATATTTTTGTGATATGGAAGGAATAGGAATATTGTGAATCAAGAAAAAATGTTATGTATGTACCTATATTATAGAATCTAATTTTAAAAAGTGAAGAATAACATATGGAGAAACAAGAGATACATATATAAAACTAAATATTTTGTCATATGAGTTTTTACCTGATTGAAAAATAGAGAGGCTTCCATCAGTATGTCCAAATACCACCTTTCCTTTTTTCTTTGGATGCCATCTAAACAGACTGATATCTGACAAGAAACTATGTGCTTCTCTATGCACAGTTACCCCGCTGTCAGGTCCTGAGATAGTCCAAATGTACAGTGGACCTCTGTGGGGCACAAATGCAACTGCATCACCTGCATTCCAGCACCAGCCAAGGGATGCAGGAATTCCTGAAACATACAGGTAAACCTTATAAGAACCAGGACACAAAATTCAGGTAGTATTCCTTGACCCAGTATCAGCAATTGCCTTGAAAAACAGTAGAAATAATTTTTCTACATAGAAGTTGCTAGACTGAAAATTAGAGAAGTGTGTGAACATCTTACAGTGTAAAAGTAAATTAGATTTCCAGAGGCAGGAAGTAAAATAATTTCCCATATTACTTTTATGCTACTTTGATGGGCCGTATTTCTTGATATCTACACTTCATCAGCGCCAAAGATGAGAATAAACCTGATCCTGCAAACAATACTTTCATTCATTCAGAATTTCATTCACTACTGTGCTTTGCTGTAAGTTATTTACTACTAAGATAATAAAACACTGAGAATTTAAAAATGCCTGTTTTAGCAAAATACAATGAAATTTAGAGAGAAATCTAACAGAAGCAGATATTTTTGACAATATCAGATATTTTAGTTCTGTAATAAAAGGGAACTCTTGATTGCTTTTTTCTGGATACATGACAGTTTTAATTCTGTTGTCTAATACCTAACTGTAGGCAGTCTTATTTAAGAATTTTGATCTTAATGTCTCCAGCCCTCATAATCCTCATAATTGAATAATATGTGCCTGAAGGAATAAATGACAGTAAAATAAATTTCTCAAACTGAAAACTTAAAACTGTATTTAGACACTTTTATGTGGCAGTGTAAAAGGGACTAAAAGAGAAAGCAATAAAAGGTTTAAACATATTATCTTAATTTAGTTTCTAAAAATATTAAAATAGTAATAACATTTCGTCATGCATAGTCATTGGCTGAAGTAAATTTTTAAACAAGCCATGTATTGAAAAATAAGTACCAGCATTTATATTTATGCATATTATTCTTTTGGAATAGATTAAATCACTGTGGAATTTTCTTTTGCATGATATGGAAGATTTAAAATATTTCCAGAGGTATCCCTAAATGCTCTGGAGAAAACAGAGTAGGGAGTCCCAAAATAGCTTATTAGATCCTGAGATTCTGACTGTTCTTGGTTTACGCCCACTTTCCAACAATGAAAATGTAGGGGTCAAGGACACCTGATGAGACTGTAAGAATCAATCTCAATTTGAAATACAGGTACTGATTTTGACTGGCATAAATCAGAACTAGACATGAAAATGTAACTGTAACACAGATGTTTGACCCCCTAGACTTGTAATACAAGCTCCAGCAGTTTCAAGGCCTGAGACAAGATTCAGGTAGACAAGCATTAGGGTACTTAAACAAAAGCTGTTGTTCAAATTCACTAATGATTTATACTTGAATCCGTTAAGGCTACCTTTTGTTTGCTTTCACTTAGCTAAGTCGTTGTGAAATATTTTATTTTAAAATTTAATTGTTTATCCTTTTATACAGTGATGAAAATAATGTTGGTTTTGGGATTTTTTTTCTCCCCTACTCAACAAGAAATCACTAGCAAAGTTAATTCTTGAACTGGAGAAGTTCTTTAGAGAAAAAGAATAATGTCTTTCTTTACCAAATGCAAGATGGTTGAAGGTAAATTACTCACACGACCATTATTTTCTAGAATGAGCTGCAACAAATCTGACAAGAATATTGTTATATTGTGTTAGGCAATTATTACTGTGTTAGGCAATTGTTAAATCTCCACCCTAACAACTATAGAGTTTACACTAATCAAGTATTTCTCATACCCACGGATCAAGCTGTATGGATAAAACAGATCTCCATGTCTAAAATACCTTTTGTATTGTCCAGCTTGGCCACAACTTTCTGTTCATTCACATTCCATATGATCACTAAACTATCTGCACTGGCACTTGCAAACACGTCAGGGTTGTGGGGACACCAAGATATGGCTGTGATTGTCTTCTTGTGCTCAGACATAATCGCATGGAGCTTGAATTCATTGTATCGGTGGTCCAGCTAAACAAATAGTAAAATTCATTTTAGAAATACATTTTTTGCAAAATTACTTTAAATTCCTCTGTGTTGGAGAATACTTCATATAACAGTATTAGACTTATGGATGAATTTATAATGCATTTAACTATTGCCAATACCTCACATCTCAATAAAATAAATTCTCATATATTTGACTTGGAAAGAAAGGTTGCCTGATATCCAACAATGCAAAAAATAGTTTTATATCTATCTCCCTGTCACCTCCAAATAATTATATTTCATTAAGAACTGTACTCAAATAATCCTAAAATGTTTTATTTATAGGCATGGTAGCAATAATTTAATAATCTCCAAAGGGGTAAACAGGAAAGAATATTAAAATGAGTTTGAAATCCTTCTCACTTTTTAAATTACTTAGTACAGTTAAAAATACATATTAAAAAAAAGCCCAAATATGACACAGTAAATTTTGTTCATTTTAATCCTACTACCTGTATAACTCTTAAAATTAAAGTACATCCTTTATTTCCTCACATATTTCTCAGTCTGAAAGTTCTATGTCACAGCATTTCTGTTTTTTTAGTTAGATGTTGATATACAACAACTGCAAACTTCAGAAGACCATAGTGCTGAGGTGTTTGGGCTCCAAATTAAATAAAGGTAGGTCAATGAATCCACAACTTTGGACCATTTTAATCCACTACGCAAAAGACTATTTTATACTACAGCTTCAAATGGAATTGTGGAATTACTTCATTTCTCCCTAAAAACCCAGTCTTCTATCACTGAGCTTCACTCATCTCAAATGTTTGCTGTACTGTAAGCCTGTCTTCTAAAAATAACTCTTGACACACATAACTTCAAGGGTATCCTGAATGGAATATTGAGCTTTACACAGATATCTTAGCAGCAACCCTACTTGCAAAAGCATTTGTTGAAAGGGTTCAAAGTGAGATCAACAACAATATAAAAATGTAACTAATCAGATAAACAAGAATAATCTTACCTGATAAATATAAACAGCAAGGGTAGCACAGTAGGCAAATCTGTCGCCACTAGCGGCACATATATCCTTGTTCCATGGCTGACATCCAGCAGCTAAAAGTCCCACTTGTTTCACATGTGACATTTTTGCCTTTAAAAGAGAAATTCATTAGACTACAAGATGACAGAATATTAAAGAATAAAATAATGCATTTTTGTTCCCATAAATAATTTTAAAATGTCTACTTCAAAAATATAACTCTCCTAAGATACAAATGAATGTGTCTGAAATAAAGAAAAGCAGATGTTCAGAGACTTCAGTGCTACACAAGAAAGGGTGCCTAATACCATTCACAACAATCTAGTTGGAAGAAAAGGAGGGGGCAGGCAGTCCTGCTCCTAAAAACTTGAATACTTCTCGATTTGTACAAGCTGAAACTGTTCATCATGTCCATTTTCTTCTGTGGTATGGTTCAATACTTTCTCTATTACACTTTACTGCCTCCTCTGCTCTCCCATTCATCTCCCACTGACAGCCAGACAAAATAAACCATAGACTAATCGTTTTAAGGAAAATCGACATGTAGAAAGGTCTTCAAACCACTTGCATAGAACAACTCTTTATCACATTATCTTCCTTATTATCATCCTTTCTGGAGAAGCTTTCTAAATTTTCTTCATAATTACTGCCTAACAAAAAACTTTGAAGTGAGCTGTGAAAAATCAAAAGCAAAGCTTAAGGTAACATTACTGTACAGGAAACTATGCTTTCTCTGTCCAAAACATGTCTCACAGTACCAGCTGTGCTCAGAGTGACAAAACTGATTTCAACATAAAAATGCAAGAAATGCTTTGCTGGGCCAGACCAATTATTTACCTAGTCCCATTTCATTCAGGATAACGTCAACATGTTACTTAGTAACAGAATGTCTCAGGGTCACATTTATGCTGTGGATAGATTAATGGACTGAGGGACATTAGGTGGAAAAATATTACATGCAATATGGAGGATGACATCTTTAGGTCAAAGAGCTAAGACTATAATCCTGAAAGAGGAGGAGAGCCATGTTAAATTTATCAAGTGTTAGGTACCATATAAAGCTTCACAAAGGAAAGGAATTAACGAGAAATGAGACTTCAAAAGCAATAAAGCATTTCGAGGGAGCAACTGTTGATGAAGTACAAGGGTTGGTTACTCAATGCACTGCTGTGTAACAGTTTAGCACAGATACGTTGCTGTAGATCAGTTTTCACCTACTTGATGTCAAATGTATAGAGGAGGAAATATTTTCCTGGATGACAGTAGTATTAAGGCACATACAGAACAAACTTTATACAGGTGTTGCAGTAGCCATCTACAGTACCCAAAGGAACCTATTGGTCACTATCAACTAAATATTGGTTGCCTAAATATTATCAAAATTTTATTTTAATGCATTTATACTAGGGATAAAAATAAAGTTGAATTATTAATTTTATTTTTAATTTTTCTCCTCTGCTTGGTGTATCTGCTTAGCAGGTAAACAGTAATGAATAATTATAGGTAGCAAATTTCATATCATGTTTCTCTCACTTTGGAAAGTGTGAAAAAAAAATGAGAGTGACTTATTTTGGGGGCTTCTTTAGCAGAAGATCAGGATCAGTTGAATGTTTGAGACTGATATCTCTCAAAGATATCACTGACACTAGTTAAAGTGCTTAAACATTCTGAGTGAGTACCAAATGACTGAAGGAAATTAAATGGTCACATGTAACCTTTGAAAATTTTGGTGAAAGAGACTGCAACAGCAGAACAGAAATATACAGAAAATCAAGTTACAAGATATAGCTTTGTTCCAGACTAGGGCTTTGGCTACTAGACTTCCTTTCTGTCCGTCAATAACATTTATTCTTCCAACTTCTGCAGCAAATTAGAGATTCCAGAGAGAACATTTCTATAAATTGCATAATCTTGCAGCTTCTTTGCAATCCATCTCATGTTCTAGATGATATGAGTTCTAAATGATATGAGAGAGAAATTTATCTAATTATTTAAAGAATCAACATCATCAAGTGGCAAAAATAGCCTCCAAACTTCTAATTTTTCCATTTAGCGTTCTTTTACTGCTTAGTAAAATTACAAATTCCAGAGGTCCCTTCTATGCAATTAAAGTGTAAATCACATATGCAGAGAAATAATTTGATTTGGGGCATTCAGAACAGACTTCTTCTAGTTCCCATGAAAAAACAACTGGCACCATTTTACTGAAATTAAAGTCCCCCAGATGATCCTCCAGCTGATTAGATAACTATTTTAGGCAAGTACAGAATAACTGGAACTAGAAATTTTGGGTTCTGCTCTTGATTCCAGGGCAAACAATGGTTAAAACTCTAGGTGTGTCAACAAATTGATAAGGGATGTTAAAAAAAGGCATGGTGAAGTAGGTTTAGTTTGCAGGTTTACTGCCTGAAAACCATCAATGTAAGACTGATAAAAAGTTGACAACTATATAGAACCTAAGACTACAAAAGCCTTTACTTCATAATAATAAAAGATTTTTCTCACTTTGTACAGATACTCTTTTTTACCTTCTCATATGGGAGCTAAGAATTCTTGATTTGATGAAGTTTTAATCTGTAAGAAAATATGATTTAAGACTTGTTTAATTTGCAGTTTGAGTCCATGTAAAATTAATCGCAAAGCCAAGATCTCTTACAGATGCTAAAACAGAATTCCACAGATTTTTTAGAGTAACAACAGATTTGTCTTGTAGGATTCTGCAGTAATCTCTTTAAAAATGCTGCTAATAGGTGAAATTTTTCAATTTTAGATGAAAAATGTTGGTCTGTAATATAGTGTTATTTCACTGAGTTAAGAATTCATGCTTAATAAATATTCTTAAACTTTGACTAGATTTTCCCTATTTAAATATATGTAAAAAAGTTACATATATAAAATATTCTGAGCTTTATTACAGAAAAGAATTTGCATTTTAATAACTAATATATATTGTTTAAAACTTGTTATTATTTCCTGCTCTTTGTAATGATATACAATTTTACAAGAGGAAGCATTTGCCTTGAAATTCAAAATGACAGTATCTAGACGAAGAAATGACAGTTGTGTGTGGAATACTGACTTGCTTTCTCATATGTATCATGTCTTAAAGCAATTTCCTGCACATCTTTTCAAACATTATAGATTTCCGTTAAGCATAATTAACCGAGTAAGCAGATACAAAAGAGAAAGATGTATTCATCAGAACAGCCTGAGGAAAAGGACAAAAACATTGAAATGCAGCATAACTGAACATATGTATGATTTCGCACTTGGTGCATTTTTATACAATGGAGATTTTTTATACTTTGTAAAGAAGTATTTTATTTTTAAGTAATTATATTTGACTCTTAAGTATACAATGAAGAAACCTCTGTGCATGTAAAAAATGCATACCACATTGGGAAAGCTAGCAGTGTGTGCTCACAGTTTCCAAGGAGATGAAGGAAAGAGGGAGGACAACAAAACCCTTTCTTTTCAATTGGCAGCAACAGCAACATTCTAGGTCCTTCCTTGTTGCTTAATATAGAAAAAACCCCAACAACCAACCACATTAAACTGAAAATTGGTATATCATAAATATTATTTAAAAATAACAACTGAATTGACTAGATACATATCATGGCTTTATATCAATAACTTAAAGATAAATGCCTAATAATCCCTACCTTAGCATAGGTATGAATTTTTGGAAAGCACTTTAGAATTTCCATGTTCATTCCAATACCTTGCTGGTCCCAAAAATGGAAAATATTGTTCTCATTGTAGAATGAAATCTCTTTACTTGACAGATGGAGGAACTAAACCTTGATATTCACGAATAATGCAGTTACTACAGGATGCAGGGGAAAAGACTGAGTGTTGTGTCACACCGCACACAAAACTGCAGTGCCAGTAGCCTGGCAACTGCAGCTCTTTAACAGGCACCATTTTAATTTTAATCTAACTCCTTTTTCTCTGTTTCAGCTACTCAGTGTATTTCATTCCTCACTGTATTTCCCAATTGCACTATGATAACACTTATGGAATAATAATAGCTCTTGAAACCCACCACTTGACACTTTCATTATCAATACAGTGCTTGCATATCATCAGTATCCATAAATATCTAACCATCAAGCACAAGCAACAACATATGCTCACATGTGCTTTGATTGTGGTCCATGTGGTGTATGACCAACCCAAATATGCAATATGGCATGCATACAAAAGTGGACACAGAGTAGCCTTATGTTAATCAATATGCTTCTGTGTATACAAAGTGTAGTTTCTTAACAGCTACAAGCAGTAAAGTGCTCGTGTCCTCTGCTTCTGTTCACTCTATTGTCATTATTTTCCATCAGGTTTGTCTCTTTTCTTATGTGGAAAGCTTGCTGTCACTCCTGTATGTCAGACATATAAAACTGTTATATTTCATCCACACTACTGTCCCAAGGCACCAATATTTTTGTCAGCAAGTCAATGATAACATAATAATTAGTAAGATCTTTAGTGATATAAAGACATTATATCGTGTTATTTCTCCTTGAAAACACTGGGTATATTCACCCATCCTTGGGAGGAAATCCGTTGGAGATGAAAATGTCACCTGTGAACCACAGAGTTTCAAATTTGTTACCCTATCCAGTGGGACCACTTAGAAGCACAAGATAGTGGACAATCATTTTATCTTGCTAAAAGCATGAAGGTGTTCAAACTTATGAAGAAATGCTGGCATGTCTGCAAGACAGAGCAGAAAATGACTTCTGATTGAATGTCTGCCTCAACAGCACTGAGAAATGTGGAAAAACACAAACATAATTAGCACTGGTGTTCTTCCAGTGGAACTGGGAAACACCAAGCACATTATAGCCATGTCAGGAAATTAAATTCTCATTAATTTTTCCTGACCCATGAAATGAGGGTAATTGGAAATACTCTGGTATATATGGAAATATTCTGGTATATATACAGCTTAAAAGCCAATAGATAACTTACAGTATGAAAACTTTGACAAAACAAACAAAAAGTTCTTCCTGCTTTGGAATACTGCAAAATGCTAACCAATCTGCAGTCTTGACATGGCTTAATAAACTGCAATTACTACTGCAGGTGTCTGAATAGTCTGAGACAACACACACTACTCAAGCAACTGCTTCTGGAAAAGATGAATGAAGTCTGCCTATATTAGTAGTGACAGTCACAATGTAGAATAATTATGTAGGCTTACACATGTACTTCTCTATACAAGTGAAGCCCTTCATTCTTTCCAGGAGAATTCTACCAAGGCAGTCTACTGCTTATTAAAGTGCCAGGCTGGTTGCTGGCTTACCACTAAACAGTATAGATAGTTTGCAAAAATTGGAAAGGTTTTTTCTAATTTTGTATACCATTCATGGTACACAGGCCATGTATAGCTCCAGATAATCAGAAGGCTAACCATGGTCAGGAAGAGGGTGCCTTGAACAAGGCTTTGAATTTCAACAAGATTCCTCAAAAATACCTCAAGCTTTGGCTAGACTCCTGCAACCAGAATTTGCAGATGACATTTCCTAACCTATGACAACCTAGCAAGTGTTCAAAATGTGCATTCACTTATCCAGACACTGACCAGGAAGATAATACTCTGATTTAAAAGATTTTTTGAAATGAACAAATGTTCTACTAGTGTTCACTGCCATTTTAAACCACAATAAACTTAGACACAAATCATTACCAGAACTGATTTAACCACAGGATCTCTGGCTTCACAAGAGCAGAAGTTTTGGACCTTTCCTTAAAGTTTGAAACTTGAAATCACAGCCTGAGACTGTTTTTCAGAAACAAATACTCACAATAAACCCCAAATATATTAATCCAAGATAGATACCCTGCTTAGAAAACGTAAGGCAACAACATTAAGAAAATGTAACATAGTAAGTCTTACAAAGTAGTGCTTTTGATTGTCTTGACTATACTAGTACATTTAACTAGAATACCCTTTATTGTGCCACCTTTACAAGATAATCCAAAGACCCATACTAGCCATACATTTCTCCAAACATGGAGAAATGCTGATATTTGTAACAAGAAATCACCAGCAATGTTGGACTACACACTTAATCAATATGAAACCATCTTGCAGTGATAACCAAGCCATTATCTGCAGAGTATTGCTTAATCATAGTCTGCAGATAATGTGTGCAATACACAGAGATATGTATACAACCATGTCTGATCACAGAATGAAGCATCTAAGAGCCTGCATAAGATTCTGTCCTCATCTTCCAAACCAGAGCTATAACAATCACCAGAAGATTGCTTTTCTGCTGGCAAACTGCCAAGACTGCTCTGATTTCAGATAAAGTTACTTCTTGACACATCTCACACCCGAATCCCTGATGACAGCTATTAAAAGGTAATTCTATGTCTGAAGCATCCATATCATGAGTGACATGTAAAATGAGAACAGTGGAACAGTATTAATATCTGCCAGTTTTTTTATACTTATGAGCATATAGCTGGCATTATCAAGTAATACACTATAATCCAATGAAAGCAGCTGCTTTCACTAGCATCTCCTGCATTCTAATTAGCTGACTATATACTCTGAAAACAGAAAAAGAAATCACAGAACTGTAAGGTACCATGAAAGAGCTTAATACAGTGAGAGAAATGTGACTTATATTCATTTCCCACCATAAATCTATGAAAGCAGCTGTAGACATGCAGCTAATAAATGCTAAAAATAAATCCAAGTTATCCTGCAAATGTTGCTATAGTAACAACTCCTCCTCAGAAAAATGTTAATAAAAACATAAAGCTATCCAAGATACAAGTTGGAAATGACCCTATGTGAATTTAATCTCTCCCAAATATTTTGGTTTACCCTATTACTAACTAGAATTATTTAATTTTACTCCATGCATGGTATATTAATTCCTTCTAATACAAAAAAATTTAATGTTTGCTTTCCATCTCATTGCATATTAAAAAATTACTATTGTTAAATTATGCAACCTAAAAAATGCAAGTAGGTGGTTGTCACACTTCCAGTACCTTTTATGCAGCTAGCAACATTAATTTTCAAAAAACTAATTTTGTCTCAAACCATGACAAATACTTTTGATATAATCAATATAATAATAAAGAACAGCTTAAAGAAGAAAACTATAAAAATAGTAAAAGAGAAAATATTACTTTAAGCAATTCTTACTCTTTCTTGTCCTTCATACCAATCATCTTCATCAAACCAGTGGGAAATATAAGTCATCCAAGCCATGAAAGAAGGCACAGTTGAAATAAAAAATACAGAACCTGAAGACATATAAGTACAATAAATCCTGTGCTAAAATTTATTCAACAGTACAATAAGCAACTCAAAGATCAGATCTGAAGTCTGTGATATTATTTGAGATTAATAAGTTTTAAATTAGTAAATCTGTAATCTGAAATACTTTTAACAGCAATTTAAATGTTCTACCTATTGGATTTTCTAATGGAAAATGGAATTCAATACTACAGTAATTATTAGATTATATATTCCAGTATTTAAAATTGAAGCAGGTTAGTGCTTCAAGATTGATTTTCCTGTGCTTCTGAGCTCCGAAAATGAGGTGCTGTTTGAGTCATTCTTATCTGTCTTCTAAAAAATTACTTTCATTTTTTAAAAATGTACTATCTACAAAATGTACTTCAGTGCACAAAAGCTTGTACTGAAATGTAAAATATGCTCAGAATCATGGGGAATGATTTGTTTTGGTTATGTAGGGAGTGGTTTGAATTGGCACAGTAGGAGGGGCCAAAATTATCGCAAATACCAAGCGTCGGTTTAACTTTTTTTTTTTTTTAAGAGGGAAAAGAAAAATCTGCAAGTCCATTGTTCACAGCCAGCAGAGCCTAAAGGGCTCAGCTGTAGCCACCAGCATTGGCTGAAAAATGTAAAAAGACTAATTTAACTAATTCATCAGAATGGATCTGTTTCTTTTCTCTTCCTTAGAAGAGTTTCACATATCTGACAGCATTTATGCCTTCCACAGTTAGTATCCTTTTCTGGTATGCCTCCAAGTTTCACATTAGGTTTCACAGTGCATTATGCCAGTGAAAATGAAAGGTAAAAAGGAATAAAAGCTGTACTACCACATTTCCGTACTGCAGCAATATACTTCTTCAGCTGTGCTGTGTAGGAGACATTATCATACAAATCTTCCTGACTGCATGGTTACAGCAACTATCAAATCCTCAACAGAGATTGTGCAGACCTATAAAAAACCAGTTTCTTAAGAAACCTAGGATCCAGATAACCTCTGCCTTTCTACACTGACTTAACAAGCTGTTCCTCACAGTTTGTAATATAATAAATGTAAAAACTAAACAGAGAAGTGTATTGTTTAATCAAGAAATAAACAAAGCAAAGTAGGAAAAGTAGCTGGAAGTACCAGCTACTAACTGGTGAACATTACTTACCATTTCCACAGAGCAATTCTGTGTTATTACCTGTCCTACCCTAGAATGTGTAGTTTCCATTAAGGGTACTGTATAGGCAGGTGACATTCTCCAGGGGAATAAAGAAAAACAGCAATATTTTTGGTTCAAACCTCTTACTCAGAAATTCTGACAGCCAAGGAGAAAAAAAGAAAACAATCCAAAACCAAACCACACACGCAAAACCATAAATATTTAAGTCAAGGCACCCAGTAATAGGAAGTAGCATTCCAAGATTATCAGATTTTTTGTAGTTATACAGTCATCCATGTAAATGGATACAGACACAAGAATATACAGAACTTCCTACAATACTGCTGAAATTTTTCAAATTACTTGCCCTTTGAGATTTCAGATCAAACATTAACTATGCAAAGTGCACAGATTTGCATGGTCTCATAAACTGTATGAGAAACATGGCACCAATTCAGTCACCTCAAATGACAGTGCTGAAGACATTCCTGACCATAACCATAGTCTATGAGCAATGAAGAAAAACATTACTGATGTACCACTTCCGTGAACAAAATTTTAAAAATTGTTAAAACATATCCACATTATTACTGTTTGTTACACATGAAAATCATGGTTTCAAGTAAATAAGTACTTGCCCATTATGGAAAGTCTTTGCTTTCAGGGTGTTGTGTCTTTTTTATAAGGGCACATAGTATCACTGAGAATCTTGATCAAAGAATTACAAGTAGTTCAGTAGTATCAAACTTGTTTCTCTTTTATGCCTGTAGCTGTTCCATCATCTATAAAAACGTGTTTCTTTTGTATGCCTATGTATTGGTTTTGCACCCTCTGGTTTTTGGTAGTTAGGGGGGCACAGAGGTGGCTTCTGTGAGAAGTTTCTGGAAGCTTCCACCATGCCTGGCAGAGCCAATTCCTGATGGCTCCTGAAGATGGACGTGCTGCTGGCCAAAGCTGGGCCAGAGAGAGGTTGGTAACGCCTCTCTGATAACATATTTAAGAAGGAAATCAAAACAAAGTGCAGGGTTGTTTTTTTTTTGTCAGACAAGTGGAGGAGGTGAGAACATGTGAGGGAAAAAACAGAAGCACCAAGATCAGTGGAGAAGGAGGGGAGGAGCTGCTCCAGGTGCCACAGCCATGATTCCTCTGCAGGCTGTGGTGAGACCAGGGTGAAGCAGCTGTGTCCCTGCAGCCCTTGGGGATCAGCAGGGAATGCAGAGATCCACCCACAGCCCGTGTGGGAGGTGCTCAGGCTGGAGAAGGTGGATGCCTGGAGGAGGCTGTGATCCAGTGGGAGACCTGGTGGAGAGAGAGGGGCCCCTGCTTCCCGGCTGGAGCAGCCTGTCCTTGGAGGACTGCACCCCGTGGAAGAGTGACCCTCACCACAGCAGCTCTAGGAGGACTGTGTGCCCATGGGAGGGGCTCACGTTGCAGCAGTTTTGGGAGAACTCCTGCTTGTGAGATTGGACCCACTCTGGAGAGGTTCATGGAGAATTGTTTCCTGCGGGAGGGACCCCATGATGTAGCAGGGGGAGGACTCCTCTCCCTGTGCAGGGGAAGAAAACCTGGGGGGATGAACTGAGCAAACCCCCATGCCCTGTCTCCCTGCACTGTCAGTGGGAAGGAGGGAGGGCCTGGGGGAAGAAAGGATTTTTTTAAGGGCTTATTTTACTTCTCATTATCCTTCTCTAATTTAGTTAGCAATAAATTCACTTTGTACCTTTAAGTTGAGCCTGTTTTGCCCTTGGACTTTTTTTTTCTCTCAATCCTTACCTCAACTCATGAACACTTCATTAATTTTTCTCCCCTCTGCCCAGCTGTGGCAGGGGAGGGTGAGCAAGTGGCTTTTGTGGATGCCTGAAGTTTGGCCATTGTCAAACCACAACAGCCTGTACCTGCTCCACCATCTATGTGATCTGAGTTTTCTAATCTCAATACCAACCGTCAGAACAATGAGTCTCTCAAGACAGACAAACACTGTGACTCACATTTAGTTTCAGCATCATCAGGGAAGCATGGGCTAAAAAGGATATGGATACTGTATTATCCTTTCAATAAACTGGTAAATATCTTCAACTGAAAAGTACAGATGTAATTAAAATAATCTCAAGATAGCAGATGGGAACTTAAACTGCTTACAAATATCTGTTACAATTACCTGTGAATAAATTAAGAAGTTTGGTGCTAAATTATACATGAAAAATTAAAGACAAGAAAGACTGCAAATGCATTATAAGGCAATTACATGTTTTTGCCTACTTCATCATTCATCTCCAGGTGCTGGGAAAACTATTATATTATAGTGTGCTGGTTTTGTCTAGGGTAGAGTTAATTTTCTTCCCAGTGGCTAGTATGGGGATGTGTTTTGGGTTTGTGCTGAATAAAATTGACAACACAGAGATTATAATTCATATAGATTACACAGAGCCAAGGCATTTTCTGGGGGTGCATGTGAAGCTGTAAGGAAATTCAGGTTGGGACAGTTGACCCCAATTGACCAAAGGAATATTCCAGACCATGCTACATCATGCCAAGTACATCAAGTGAGGCGAAGAAGGAGCAGGGGAAGACATTCAGAGTGATGGTGTTTGTTTTCCCAAGTAACCACTGAAGGGGCCCTGCTCTCCTGGAGATGGCAGAGCACCTACCTGCCCATGCGAAGCAGTGAAAGAATTCCTTGTTTAGCTTTGCTTGTGTGCTTGGTTTTTGATTTCCCTCTTAAGCTGTCTTTATGTCAACCCACAAGTTCTCTGGCTTATACCTTGCAGATTCTCTCCCTGATCCTGCTGGTGGAGGAGTGAGAGTAGCTGAGTGGGTGAGTGGGGCTTGGCTGTTGGTTGGGGTTAAACCATGACATACAGGTATAACAAAACTTATGTGTAGGATGAATAAAACTATGTGTACTAAATAGTGTAATAAAAATATGAAAAACCTCAAAATGTTCAATCCTTTAAATTGTTGTAATTAATCTAATTAAATGTTTTATAAGTAACTTCGTATGCTCTTAACCTAAAGTCCAGCTGGTACCTCCAGTTAAGTGTTCACTGATCTCAATTTAAGGACAACAAAATGGACTATAATAGATCAGACCAAAAGAGACATCTTCAAGGCATAAACAGTCTTTTATATAATATATTGCCCAATAAATTTGTTTTCAATATTCTAGAAGGAATAAAAACAGACTAAACAACCTATTCATTTGATGCAGAAACAATTGTTTAATTCTTGAGCTGACACAAGAAAATGGCATGAAACTGTGTCAGGACAACCTCATCTTGAGGTTAGACATTATGAAAATATTCTTCACTGAGAGGGTGGTCAGTCACTGGGACAGATTCCTCCTGAAGCTTTCATGACACCAAACCATTCAGATTTCACTGAGCATCTGGACGATGCTCCTAGCCATGTGGTTTAGCGAGGAGCAGGATGTTGGACTCAATGATCCTTACAGACCCCTTCAAACTTGAGATATACTATGATTCTATGATCAAACTTGTGCTGCAGACATTTCACAATCCTCCCTTTGGAACTAGGTACTCTTATTTTAGCTCATTTCAGATTGACTAGGCCTAAATACAAAAAACTTAAAACTGTCAGAATGAAAAAGTGGAAGGGATGTTGAAAATAATAATGATTTACCATATAAACATCACAATGTGTTTTTAAAGTTCAGAACTACAATAGTCAAGAATTACAAGAAACCAGAAGCAACCAATCACCCCACCTCCCAAAGGAAACTCATTAAAAAAAAAACCAAAACAAAAAAACCCCACCCGTGGTTATTTTCTCTTTGTATTTCATATCAAAGTTGATCATCTGGACATTCCAGTGCAGATATCTGTTTAGTATGAGAGCAGGCTACTACCTTGCTCTTTACAAAAGACATGACCTTAAGAATCTGGAAGAATATGTTGGAGAGTATAGTGGCCTCAATCTCTACACACTGAAAAAAACCGTACCTAAATATAACATACATGTAGAATTTGCCTAGAAAACAGAGGATAGAAGATTACATCTGAAAATAATGTCCTATTGCATCAGAATGAGCAAACTGATGCTACTCTCCCATGTTATCTGGCAATACCAGAAATCAGCAATGCACTTTAGTTATGAATAAAGATTTTCAGAAATAGATGATGAGTGGTAAGAAACCTCTATTTTGATCTTCCACTTTTACCATGAAATTTGCTCTTAATTAATAATTTGAAGTTGATATACTGTGACAAATCAACCATGCACTTTTTTTTCAAACGCATCTTTAACCACTGTTTCTGCTTAACTATTATATACAGAAATATTTAGACATTTTCTGTTTAACCTCTAGAAAAGTTATGTTTGATATATTCTTGCCATAAATTAGTAGCATTATATGTTTTTCAAAATTAAGAATTATTTTAAATTAATCCAATTTTTACCTCAGAAGTTTTTATTTTTGCTATACTCAGTTCTCTGAGAAAACTTCCTGCCAATCTATAAAGGCATAATTTCATAATATGTCCCATCAAAACTCTAAAAATTATCTGTCTTAACTACTGAATTACTAAAAATTAATATGCTGTGACTTTGCACTGAAGACACAAAACTCATTACAAGAATGTCTTAATAACAAAAATAACCCAAGAACAAAATAATTTAAAATTTCCTTAAATTAAAAAAGCCTAGAAATTAATTACTTTCATGATTTATATGCTATTATGCAAATTCATTACACCAAAATCTACAGTACAGAAGTCAGTTAAATCCTCAGGTTTTATTTATTAACTAGCACTTTAAGAATCTTTACACTGAGAACACAAAGCATGTAACAATGCCAAGTATGCTAAAATAAATCCTAAAATACAATGTTTAGAGTAAAGCTGTGCAAGAACCAATCATATGATAATGACACAGCAAACTTATACCTCAGCAATCTTATGTCATACAAGGTCAGGCAACAATTAGATTTCCCTGGACTTCCCCAACTCCTATCAAGCTACTAATGGCACGGCTCTAGATAGGTGTCCTTTTTATTTTTTCCCTCACTTGCTCTTTCCCAGCAAGCTATATGGATTTATCAGGACAAGATGACATACAGAACAACCAGGCCACCTCACAGTGATTGGAATAAGCTGTTAGTAACAGATGTACAACACTATCATCACCACCAGACCTACACTGGGCTGAGACTTTCACACAACCTTCTCACAAGCTACTTTTAAGATTGAGCTTTATCAGGAGATTAAGCTTTAGCTACCAACAATAGCAGTGGATTGGACTTGATCATGTATCTTCTTAAGGATGTTCTATAACTGGATTTTAAAAATAAATTCAATGAAGCTTTATAGTCTTTTTCCAAGAAAATAAATTAACATCTCTTCAGAAAAAAATTGTAAGTTTATATATATTTATAGTACCACTTTTACTATGGCTTAGCAGATACCATTCTAATGCTGTGAAGAATACATATAAAAAATGACAATTTTAAATATCTCCAATTGTGTCCTTGGTCAAAAAAGACAAAAAGGAATATATTTACAGAGAAAAATTACAATCTCATTCATAAAACCATGTCTATATTGAAATATTTGTATCAGTTTCATAATCACTGCTTGTATAAAATTTGAATGCAGCCAACATTAAAGTACCCCAGTTATGATTTAATCAGGCAGATAGCTAACTGCCCATGGCCACTTGGTGATTTTTTGGTCTGTCAGCAAACAGTTCACATGCCAAGAAACATATTGCATGTATTTTTTGCAATTATGATCACAAGATTTTATCTATGTCTAGTTAAGTCATTCCATTGTAACATATTCTTCAGAGACATATTCTAATAAATTTGGACTATAATAGTGCAAATCCCTGTCTGCAGTTATAATGAACACACACTATAAAGTAAATATTTTAATTACATCAACTTTTTATACTATAGTTGGCTGATTCAGATGTTAAGATAAATATAAATTGAATAATATTTAATATAAAGTACATTTGATGAGATAAGAAAGGTTGAACAGTTAAAGTGGGGATGACATGCAGTTGTATATCAACTTACTAGTTTTCCAAATTTGAACAAGTAGTTAAAGCTGGACATGGGCAAGAAAAACTTGTTTTTATTAGAAAAAGACGTCAGCTCTTGAAAAGTTTATCTCCAATTCAATGTTCTAAAACATGAGATTTTCTGCCCTAGGAATTTTTACAGAGCAGTCAGTTTAACAGGTTTTTTCAGACACTTCAGAGCCACTTGTGCCCAAATATCCATAAAGGCAAAAGAAACCTTAAAAAGCAAACATCATAACAAACCCCAAAATAAGAAACACTTTAACTGCAAAAAGATTGCCCTTGATTCTCTGGGAACCCAGTATGGGATACGACTACATAACCTGATGACAGCCAGCAGTTAGGAACAAAAGATGTGCTTAGGTTAGCAACAAATGATTAGTGTTGAGAAGAGCTCTTCTCAACACCAACCTCACACTTGACAGCAGAAATCTCAGTCTTTCTTTCCTGAAATCTAAACCAATGTATGAAACTGATCTCCTGGATCTGACATATCCCCTTTCACTCAGTCATTACCAGTCCTCCATCACAGGTATTTTCAGACAATAGGTAACAACTTGAAAAGAAAGTTAGGAGAATGAAAATAGTAGTTTTAATTAGTTCTCTTAGACCTTGATTAACCTATGTGGGTTAAAAAAATTAAATATAATCAACTCTAACATAAAACCCCCAAATGATTCTTTAGCCAGATCGAAAAAGAGAATACAGAAGTTTAAAACCAAAGAATTAGGTTTCAGACTGTCAACAAACTAGGCCATTTATGGCCTCATGGCCATTTATGGCCTCTCATTAAGAAAGAGGTTACAGAGCATGTTTTCTAATGGTACAAGTAAATGTCAACAATTACACCTAAGACAGAAACAAAGTGATGTTAAAACATACAACTCAAAGGGATGAGATAAATGCTGTGTGTTGTGTCCCCCTTCTTGCCCCCCCCTCCAAAAAAAATGCAAATAGAGGTGGTGGGTTTTAAGAGACCATGAAATTGAGTATATACTACCCAACTATAGTACACCAAGCAGAATGGAATCAGTCAAAAGGAGAGAAGGAGGGAAAAAAAGCCTTTACAAAATCAGTCAAACAATGGATGTAATAAACCATGGGAAAAGTATGAGCCACCAACAGGATGTAGCCAGAAGAGATGTACAACATGTAAGGAAAGATATTGCCAGCACAGAAGAAGGCCTAACATCATTTTACCAGTCATTCATGCATTAGGTTTTGTTAACATGTTCAAGAAACATTTAAATACAGAGGTTTAAAAAATAATGAAACAAGGAGGCAATTACCAGAGATATAGAAATGTTATTTGAATCAAGACATCATATGTGCTAAGCAGCTGGGTTCAAATTGGTCATGGTGCTAGAAGGTAGGTAAAGGTTCCTGGACCTGAAGCAAATTTATAGTCAGTAGAAGCATTAAGAAAAAAAAAATCATTAAGTAGGGGAAAGGCACTACTAACCTCATCAATAGACACATAATATACAGCACAAGGGAAAAAAAAAAGATTACATCAATCCTTTTCCACTGCAACAGCTGCTTCTGAGACCCTCTACCATCAATAAATAGGAAATTAGATACTGGACAGCAACAAAAAAAAAAAAAAATTCCTCACTGATGAAGATCTTAAAAATCACTATTTATCAACTTGTTTGCTTACAAATAGTTTTCCACATACAATTAAACAAAGTAGTCCAAGAGAAAAAGTGTAAGGAGAAGACTTAGCAGGGACAACGGTGCTAACAACAGTCAAGGTCATCGGCATAAAATAAAACACCAACAAATAAAGAACTGGAAGAGGCAAGTTCCTACACTTGACACTGCTTTGAGAACTAATAAATTATATTGTCAACCAATAAAAAAGTCAGCAAAGTTCTACAGGCCTTTACTGATAACCAAATAAATCCCACACATACCAGAAAAACCAAATTCTCCCACCAGTACTAGAACAGGATATGGAAAAATGGCCCCAATGGATACATCCAAGGTGTGCTTACAGGATGCAAGTGGGGAAAAGATTACCATAAAAGCTTCTGTCTTTCTCCAGTGCCCATAGTACAGCTCAGCTGCTACCATAAATAATGGCTAGCCTGAGAGATAGGATGTCACCAAATTGCCTATACCCTGCAGGGGAATTCACAGTTCTTGTAGCCACTTTCTGGAATTCAAATGTTATATTGATATTTACTTATCTTCTTGGGCTGCCTATATTTTGCTTTATAAAACAAATAATGTCAGTTACACAACATCACCACCAGGACTTGGTGAAGTTACTCCAACTGGCCACATCAATTTTAATTCACAGTTGCAGGAAGAGGAAATACTGCTCTCCCTAAATTATAATCTCCTATTACCACTGCTAGAAATAAAATACTGAATTAAATGGACAACTAGGACTCACCAAGGACCTCCCTTACTTCTTGCTATGTGGGAATTTTCCTCATAGCAGA